>NC_133322.1:17638061-17642192 GCF_012295235.1 Primulina huaijiensis | reverse complement strand
CATTAATTCGCATCAGACCAAGTGCATATCATAAATACTCCCCATTGCAGCTTGCATTTGGTAAAGAACCAGACATTTCTCATCTGAGAATTTTTGGATGTATGGTGTATGTGCCTATTGCACCACCGCAACGAAAGAAAATGGGACCTCAAAGAAAGATTGGAATTTATATCGGTTATGATAGTCCATCAATCATTCGATATCTTGAACCTCAGACAGGCGACGTGTTCACAGCACGTTTTGCTGATTGTCATTTTAATGAGGAAATCTTCCCAATGTTAGGGAGAGACAAGAAACATACCGAAAAGGAAATTATATGGTATGTATCATCATTGTTACATTTAGATTCAAGAACACAACAATGTGAAAAAGATGTACAGCAAATTGTGCACTTGCAAAGAATAGCAAATCGAATACCAGATGCATTTACAGATGCAAAAAGGGTAACTAAATCATATATACATGCTGTAAATGCTCCTGCTCGAATTGAAATTCCAAAGAAACAAATTGAACAAAGTCATGATGTCGTAAAACGCCTGAAGCGTGGAAGACCAGCCGGTTCCAAAGATAAAAATCCTCGAAAAAGAAAATTCATAGAGAAACACAATGATCACAAAATAGAGAATGATGTTCATGAAAAAACACATGATGATCACAAAATAGAGAATGTTGTTCCTGAAGAAACACATGATGATGAAAATGTTCTGTCAGAACCACAAACTGACGAGAATCATGAAATCTTTATCAATTATATTAATACTGGAAAAATATGGAACTGAAAAGATATAGAAGAAATTGATGATATATTTTCTTATAATATGGCAATCGACATCATAAATGATAATGAAGATCTTGAACCAAAATANAGATGCCATCCAGGTTGAATTGGATTCGCTAAATAAACGTAATGTTTTTGGACCTATAGTCCTTACACCTGAAGGTGTAAAACCTGTTGGATACAAATGGGTTTTTATTCGAAAGCGAAATGAGAAAAATGAAATAGTAAGATATAAAGCTCGACTTGTTGCACAAGGTTTTTCTCAAAGGCCTGGAATTGATTATGAAGAAACGTATTCTCCTGTGATGGATGCAATTACGTTTCGGTATTTGATTAGCTTGGCAGTATCTGAAAATTTAGAAATGCGTCTTATGGATGTTGTTACAGCCTACTTATATGGATCACTTGATAGTAATATATATATGAAAATCCCTGAAGGATTTAAGATGCCTGAAGCACAAAGTTCAAAACCCAGAGAATGTTATTCTGTGAAATTACTAAGATCATTATATGGGTTGAAGCAATCCGGCAGAATGTGGTATAATAGGCTAAGTGATCACTTGATGAAAAAGGGATATGTAAATAATTCAATATGCCCTTGTGTTTTCATTAAGAAAACAACATCCGGATGCGTAATTATTGCTGTATATGTTGATGATTTAAACATCATTGGAACAAATAAGGAAATTCAAGAAGTTGTGTCATACTTGAAAGAAGAATTTGAAATGAAGGATCTTGGAAAAACCAAGTATTGTCTGGGTTTACAAATTGAACAAAAAGAATGTGGAATATTTGTTCACCAGACAAATTATACAGAAAAGATCCTTAAACGTTTTAATATGGACAAATCAAATCCTTTAAGTACTCCAATGGTTGTTAGATCATTAAACATAGAAAAGGATCCATTCCGTCCATGTGAAGATGATGAAGATATTTTTGGTCCAGAAGTACCATATTTAAGTGCTATCGGTGCCCTTATGTATCTTACAAATTGTACAAGGCCTGATATATCTTTCGCCGTAAATTTATTGGCAAGATTTAGCACATATCCAACAAAGAGACACTGGAACGGAATTAAACATATATTCCGTTATCTACGAGGAACGACAGACTTGGAACTTTTGTATTCAAAAGATGTTAATCCAAGTATAATTGGTTATGCCGATGCTGGATACTTATCTGATCCACACAAGGCACGTTCTCAAACTGGATATGTATTTACTCGTGGAGGCACAACAATTTCTTGGTGTTCACAGAAACAAACACTCGTAACAACTTCATCAAATCATGCCGAGATTATTGCACTACATGAAGCAAGCCGTGAATGTGTGTGGTTAAAATCAATGATCCAATATATCCAAATCTCATGCGGATTATCATTTGACGAGAAGCATGTGATACTATATGAAGATAATGCTACATGTGTTGCTCAAATGAAAGAAGGATACATAAAAAGCGGCAGAACTAAACATATTCCTCCTAAGTTCTTTGCATTCACCAAGGAGCTTGAGAAGAATAAATATATTGATGTTCGTCACATTCAATCAAGTGAAAACTCATCAGATCTCTTCACAAAGGCACTTCCTACAACAATATTCAGAAAGCACATATATAATATTGGAATGCGCAATCTGCGAAATTTGTGAAGAACTGTTCGTGTCAACATGAGGGGGAGTTTACTTGACTGCACTCTTTTTCCCTTACTATGGTTTTTATCCCAATGGGTTTTTCCTAGTAAGGTTTTTAACGAGGCAGTATAAAAACACGTAATGAAGACAATCATTACGATCATCATCACAAGGAGGAGTGTTGAAAATTAATATTTTAATATTGAATATTTGAATATTGAATGTTGAATATTTGAATGTTGAAAATTAGGTGTTGAATATTGAAATTTGTGTGTGATGATGAAGGTAATGATGTAATTTATTTTTGGATTATTTGTAAAGATTTTCTATAAATAGATCTCTCATTTGTGAAGAAAATCACAATTGAGTTGAGAGAAAAATATTATAAATTGTGTAGTGTGATAATTTTGAGAGTTTGAGATTTTTACTTTTTACCGTAAATTTTTACTTTTTCACAACAGTATATTGTTTGTTAGGTATTATAAGTCTTATTGATGTACTACCAATTTTGTCTAAGAAAAACTAGTAGAAATCTAGTCCAAGAAAACAGTAAACACCTAAAAAGGTTCACACTTTATATCGATTAGAAATCAGCAGAATTATACTTAGAAGGAAATCAAAGCTGTAGCAGTAGTCCTCACCCTAAAGTGCTGGAACCATCAAACCTTCTGTAGGCAATTAAGTTTCAGTAGCAGGCAGTTCGTATTACTTTCAGCATTACTTTTTTATCCGATTCATGTACTATATGTAGTACACCTTATTTAAGAGTCGTACTAAATCATTTATGGTCTATTACTATTTTTTCTATAAAGCAAATGACAAATTAAAACTAGTCTATTTTTGGTACATGTACATTTAATGAGAACTAAAGAGTCGTTTGAGCCATTTGAATTCTGACGTTGGGATACTTCAATAAAGGCTCTTCGAGGACTTTACAGAATTCCTCTCTGAACATCTGTTGAATCAATTTTTGAAATACGAGCATATCATGTGTACTGAAATCTGTACTGAAATCTACTCTAAAAGAACACATCTAAAGTTAATCAGATACAGAAGATAATTCGGGCTATTGCTTATGTTAGAGTAGGTGCCCGTCGAGCCAAGTGTTGGCCGAGTGTTCACAATGAAACTCTATGTATAAGCAATCTTTATTTTAATAATATTTGAAATTATTGTTTTGGCACATCTTTATCTGTATACCCATGCTAGTTGCATAGATAAAGCCCTTGAATATACAAATAGTAGAAAGAATATGAGATGCTCATATGATGAGTATCATGAAACTCATATTTGGAATACTGTATATTCTAAACGGTTCCTAGTCGATTCAGCCGCCGCTAAGAAGGATATAGGCCGCTCGAGCTTGAGACTAGTATCTGCGATGTGAGTACCATGTTTCATTGGTAGGGGACATTGTGATGTCCGAGCATGCAGATAGGTGCTCCTGGTAGAGTGCACTGAACAACCCTCCATTAAAGGACTTTCCAAGTGGTTCTCACTTATCGAGTGGAAAAGTCCTAGTTTATGGTTGTACACCATTAGTCCTTATGACCCGGGACAACATTGAGACTCTATGTGCTAGAATTACACTTTGACTTGTTTACCGACTCTCATGGGGTCATCAGGTGGCAAGGTTGGGTGTTCTGTCGAAACATATAGGAGTCGATGCATTGTAGTCGGGGATTCACCGCTTACCTACGGGTATGGATATCCTATGTGTTTTTC
>NC_133322.1:17637430-17637555 GCF_012295235.1 Primulina huaijiensis | reverse complement strand
TACACTTACTGAGTCGCCCCCTGTTGAGGCTCCGACTAGTTGCACTCCTGAGGAATTGCAGACTTACAAGGAATGGTGTGACCATGACTTGAAAGCCAAGTGTTATATGCAGGCTTCTATGAATT
>NC_133322.1:17636184-17636539 GCF_012295235.1 Primulina huaijiensis | reverse complement strand
TTATCTGTTCTTACTTTTCAGTACAAATTGACAATGTCTTCGATTGNCTATGAGGTATGGTCTGCTTCTTGAAGAGGGCCATGATGAGCCTAACCATGGATGTGATCCAAGGACCTTCAAGGAAGCGTTATCTGATGCCGATTCATCCAAATGGCTTGAAGCTATGGAATCTGAGATGAATTCCATGCATTCGAACCAAGTGTGGGATCTTGTGGATCCACCTGAGGGAACGGTTCCCATAGGGACTTTGGGCGGATGGGAAGGTATTGACCTTCAAGGAGCGATTGGTGGCAAAAGGATATACTCAAACACAAGGAGTTGACTTTGAGGAAACCTTTTCTCCAATTGCAATGTT
>NC_133322.1:17635245-17636084 GCF_012295235.1 Primulina huaijiensis | reverse complement strand
GGATGTCAAGACAGTCTTTCTTAATAGGGATTTTAAGAAAGTGATCTACATGTCTCAACCTGAAAGGTTTACATCTATCGGAAGTGAGCATATGGTATGCAAACTTCAGAGATCTATTTATGGTCTAAAGCAGGCATTTAGGAGTTGGAACCTCAGATTCGATTGTACAATCAAAGAGTTTGGTTTTACTAAGAATCCTGAGGAACCCTGTGTGTATAAGAAGGTCAGTGGGAGTGTGGTGACATTCCTTGTGCTTTATGTTAATGACATTATACTCATTGGGAATGATGTAGGAATGTTGCAATCAACTAAGATATGGTTAGCGAGTAAGTTCTCGATGCAGGACTTGGGTGAAGCATCTTTTGTATTGGGAATACAGATCTATAGAGATAGTTCAAGAAGATTGCTTGGTCTCACCCAGTCCACATACATGATACCATCGTGAAGCGGTTCTCGATGGATGAGTCCTAGAGAGGACATCTACCAATGTGTCATGGCGTGTCCCTATCCATGTCTATGTCTCCCAAGACTGATGCAGAGATAGCGGCGATGACGAGCATTCCTTATGCATCTGCGATTGGTAGCATCATGTATGGGATGATATCTACACGTCCTGACGTGGTTTTAGCACTAAGTGTAGTGTATAGATATCAATCGAACCCTGGTCTTCCACACTTGAAAACTGTGAAAGACATCCTCAAGTAATTGAGAAGGACCAGTAAGTTGTTATTGGTCTATGGGGTGGAGAACTGAAATTGGAAGGCTATACCGACTCTAGCTTCCAAAGCGATATCGATGACTCAAAGTCAACCTCTAGGTTCGTATTCATGCTCATTGGT
>NC_133322.1:17548625-17632420 GCF_012295235.1 Primulina huaijiensis | reverse complement strand
CGTCGAGCCAAGTGTTGGCCGAGTGTTCACAATGAAACTCTATGTATAAGCAATCTTTATTTTAATAATATTTGAAATTATTGTTTTGGCACATCTTTATCTGTATACCCATGCTAGTTGCATAGATAAAGCCCTTGAATATACAAATAGTAGAAAGAATATGAGATGCTCATATGATGAGTATCATGAAACTCATATTTGGAATACTGTATATTCTAAACGGTTCCTAGTCGATTCAGCCGCCGCTAAGAAGGATATAGGCCGCTCGAGCTTGAGACTAGTATCTGCGATGTGAGTACCATGTTTCATTGGTAGGGGACATTGTGATGTCCGAGCATGCAGATAGGTGCTCCTGGTAGAGTGCACTGAACAACCCTCCATTAAAGGACTTTCCAAGTGGTTCTCACTTATCGAGTGGAAAAGTCCTAGTTTATGGTTGTACACCATTAGTCCTTATGACCCGGGACAACATTGAGACTCTATGTGCTAGAATTACACTTTGACTTGTTTACCGACTCTCATGGGGTCATCAGGTGGCAAGGTTGGGTGTTCTGTCGAAACATATAGGAGTCGATGCATTGTAGTCGGGGATTCACCGCTTACCTACGGGTATGGATATCCTATGTGTTTTTCATGTATATGTAGTTTGAAATCTCTGATCAGAGTATGGTGGTAATTATGAAAGGGGTTTCATAGATTACACCATCGATGCAACTACGACATGACACATAGTATCGATTCATTGACAACTCTCGATATACCAATGGTTGTCGAATCGGTCGGGATATATGAGTTGAAGGGACCGTACTGTACGCTAACCATAATTGAATGGTTCTTGCAGGCACTATCATTTGATACCTAGGGAATCATGTAAGCGATGCTGCTAGGCGTTTAACATGATTGGTTGGGTACTATCAGACTTGAGTTCTGACGTTCTTATTATCAAGGAGTTGATAAATAAGAATGGAGCAATTGGGGTATGCTCATATAAGGACATGTTTAGTCCGAATCACATGGAGATGTGAACCCACGGCTAGTTGTATCAATGAACCATTGAGGGCCACACAAGTACTAGCTTTCTAGATCCCGTTGAGAAGTAAAATAGTTCAATGTGTTGAACGGCTTATAAAGGAGTTTATAAGCGTAAGGAAAATTAGAAGTATGACTTCTATAAAGGAGAAAATAGTTCAATGTGTTGAACGGCTTATAAATGAGTTTATAGGCGTAAGGAAAAATAGAAGTATGACTTCTATGAGAGAAATGTAATTTTAATTTATGAATGTGTTCTTAAATTAAAATTTGGCCAAATAAATAATGTATTTGAAAATTGTGATTTTCATAAACATTATTATGGACTAAATTAAATTAATTCAAGTGTTGAATTAATTAAACACTAGTGGACCTAGTAGAGTCCAAATAATTAAATTAATTCAAGTGTTGAATTGATTAAATCATATTGAGTCTTGTAGAGCTCAATTTAAATAAATTATTTAACTAGTGGACTTGAGTAAATTCAAGTAATGTTTAATTAGTCTCAAAAATGTTTGAGATAATTAAATTAAGTCCATGGGTTTTTAATTTGTTAAAAACCATATAATATTTGCATGTATGGGAGGTGAAAGGTTGGGAGACAACTTTTTGTATAACCAAGGCTTGGCATGCAACTTTTTTACTTTAACTTTTCCCACAACCAAAAAAATGTCTCTCCTTCTCTCCTAGCATGAATAGTGGCCGAAAATACTATTCATTCTCTCCATTTTTTTGTTCTTCAATGGTTGGAGAAAACACTCACTTCTCAAAGAAAAATCCTCATATTTTTCTAGTGCAAAATATGAGGGGATCTACCTAGTTGGTGGTGGGCTTTATTTTAGAGCAAGGAGTGCTCTTTGGAAGCTTGTAGAAGTTCTTGCCATACAAGAGCTAAGGTGTTTACACCTTAGTTGGAGCCATACATCAATCCTTGTGATTGATAGGTACATTTCTTAACACACTATGAATGTCATTTTGTGTTTATTGTATTTGCTACACAAGAATGTTGGTGGCCGAAAATTTTATTCTAAAATCAAAATTTTTGTGCTTCCGTTGCGTTTCCGATCACCGTAACCGATCCCCTTTCAGCTTACACACTTTCTTCGTATTTTTCGTATTTATCAGTAGAAGTGTGAGTAATTATAATATGTAGAAAGAGACTTTCCCAGAAACTTTGTGATTACATTTAAGAGTTGTGATACTAGAAGTTTCAGTGGGTAAAAGTAAATCCTATTGAAGTGGATTTGTACAAGTGTTGTAATAGTCAAAATTTTTCAGTGATACTTTCTGGAAACAGAAGGAGGAGAGATGGAAGAAATTTATCCTTCGAACTTTCAGAAACAACATTGTGTTATTAACTTCCTTATGCCTGCTGCTTTCTGTTTTACTAAGTGTTATGGACTATTTCCGCACTAAAATAGTAGTCTACTGCTCTTAGTTAGAACAAGATTAGATTCTGACTCTTGAAAACAGTTAGGGGCACCTTTTACAGAAATAGAAGAGATTGGTGGGGTTTATTCACCCCCTCTAAACACTCAATCGATCATAATAGGTGGTATTGGAGTGAGTTTAACTCATTATGAGAAACATCTACTGAAAATCTATGAAATCTTTCAGCAAGATTCTGATGTTTTCAAAAGAAGAGTTTGATGAATGGAAAATCAGAATGAAAGCACATCTAGCAGCACAAGATGATGACATATGATATGTCAACACCGATTGTTCCATTAAAACCATGAAAGTAAATACAATAGTTGTTGTAACAGAAGGTGCACCAAAAATGATTGAAAAGTACATAAGTGAGTGGACCAATGAAGATGAGAAGAAAGAAAATTTTGATAACGTGACCAAAGAAATTCTGTATAAAACCCTCGTCAGAACATGTTCAGCAAGATCAAGATGTGCTCTAATACCTAGAAGAATTGGGAAAAACTGATTCAGCTATGTGAAGAAAACAATCAGACAAAAGTAAACAAACTTATTGTAGTAATGCGGAAGTTTGAAAATGCCATAATGAGTCCTAGATAATCTTTAAGCGATTTTGATGAAAGATTCAGCAACATAATTATTGAATTACCAGCCCTTGTCAAGGAATACAACAATAGAGAAGTAGCTCTTAAAGTTATGAGAGTTCCACCTGAGGAATGAGATGTTAAAACAATTGTCAGGCGACAATCAAAAGATTTGAGCAAAATTGGAATTGCATGATTTATTTGCAGACTTGAAGGCTTATGAGTTTGAGTTGGAAGTCAGAAGTGGAGAAGAACCTTCATCAAGTCAATCAACCAACGCTTTAACCGTTGCTGTTTTCATAGCTGTTACCACTGCTGCTGAGACATTGTCAGAGAAGACTGCTAAAAAAATCAACAATAAGACTATTATTATTTATCAAGAAAATTTCCAGATTCATGAAGAAAAACCAAAAGATGTACCAAAATCAGAACATGAACTACAAGAAAAAACCATCTATTGGAAACACGACATGCTTCAACTGTGGAAAAACAGTACATTTCATTGATGAATGTCCCAAGCCAAAGAAACATGAAACAAAGAAGAAAAAATGACACAAAATAAGTGAAAGAATCCAGAGGAGAAAGAAAAACAATGTATAACAGGTGATTGACAAAATCAAAACAACACTTAACTGTTTCAGGAAACATCTGCAATCTTTTGTGTATAACAGTTACTGGTTCAACCGTCTAAAGCTTCAACCGTCTAGTATTCAACCGCTTGAATTTCAGTCCGCCCATCTTTCAACCGTTTGTAGCAGAAGAAGTTCAATCTTCTCAACCGGCTATTCGAAGATTTTACGTCGAAGTCATTAAAGAGCTATTTATTGTTCACTTAATGAAAGAAATTATCTGACCGGTTCAGAACATTCAAATGGTTTTACGCCGCTACAAGTCGGCCATATTCTGCACGAGTCCCAATATTGATATGTATTTATGTCACTATCCCAAAAAAGAAAGATTTCTGATATACTATAAGTTCTGACGGTAAAAACAGTTGCCATAAAAGGATACTCAGTAGTAACTCTTCAAGGAAAGGGATTCATAGCTATGCCTGCAAAGAGAGCATTAAATGTTTCGCTGAAAAACATTAATGTATTTATCGCTGATAGTGACACATCATTCCAAGGTTACAGATTAATTTTACTCATCTATTTCTGACCGTTGGAATAACAAACTATATAAAGAAGAGTTGGAAGTATACAAGCGCACCTAAGAATGAGATACATAATCATTAAGCTTTCATAGTGAAATTATTTTTCAAGCCTGCATACTTAGAGATTTTGAGCGCAATCAAATATCATACATCTCATCGCTAATCAAGCACGCATTCAACAGAAAGATGTTTGATAATTCAAGGATCATATTCATGCTACTAAAAAAGCATATTGTTTTACTTACATCAGTAACTTTTTGGTTATTCGATTAATAGTGGTGTCTGGTGAACCGAGGGTTCTTAATATCCAGAAATGTAAAGTGATCAATAAGAGTTCCAAAACAGGCAGTGTGATAAGTTCTGATTGGAGTGGATTGTTATGAAGAGTTTGTAAAATCAAAGTCTTTTAGTGAAATCCTTCCTACAGAGGAAGAAGGGGTGACGTAGGAGTGTTATCTCCAAACATCCATAAAAATCTCGTTTCTTTACTTTCCGCAAGCTTTTACACTTCAAACTTTATCTTGTTGATTAGACTTCCAACCGGTTAAAAATATCATTAGAAATATTGATCTGTTTTCCGCACTTTTCAAGTTGTTCATATTTCTATTTCTTTGAGAGAAAAATTTTCAACCGCCCAAAAACAGTTGAAAACAAATTTTGAAAGCAAATATCTTCAACAAGTTTATTCACCCCCTCTCTAAATTCTTTCCCGATCCCAACAAGTGGTATCAGAGTAAGGTTCTCTCAAACATCGATATCTACAACTTATATTTCAACAAAATTTCTATGTTTTCTAAAGAAGATTACGATGATTGAAAAATTCGTATGCAGGCACATTTAGCAGCCTAGGACGATGACATGTGGTATGTCATCGCTGACAGGCCTATGAAGATCTTGAAAGTCAATACAGCGTGATTACAGCTGAAGGTGCTCCCAAAAATGGTGGTAAAACATCAATCCGAATGGACAACTGAGGACAAGAAGAAGGCGAATCTTGACAACGTCGTAAAAGACAGTCGTCAAGTTTGACCGTTGGGTTTTGTATTTGTTAACTAATGAAATAAAGATTCTTAAATATCCAAAAGTGTAGAGTGATTACTAAGACTTTTATTCAGTCAGTGATAAGTCATAACTAAAGTGAATCATTACAAGATGTTGTAAAACCAAAATCTTTTCGTGAAAACCTTCGAAGTGAAAGAGGGCTAATTTTTGTTTTTATGATAGTTTAAAACAGAAATATCAGAAGATAATGATAGACATTATCTACATGGGTCATGGTTGAACGACATCACGTTTCATATTCCCTTCCCCATTAAAGAAATAATTTAGAAGAGAAAACTAAATGATTCTCTCAAGGAAAAAGCGCGTAGATCTAGAAGATCAAGACACGTTCTAAAGAATTCATAATTATGACTTCAGGTACGCTTCGCCTTAAGTTTTCAATCAAATTCTTAATGATTTAGAATGATGGATTCTGCGGTTTATAGATGTTCTCCAATAGGATCCGTCTCATACCCATCGATTCATGAAGAAACCTCAAGACATGCAGACCATGTTTCGTCGAGCCAGACTCCAGAGATAGTCACATCAATATTCTTGTGATCGACTGATGATCTTTACTCAGACGACGCTTAACTCTGCCAGAAAACAGCCACCATTGTGTGAGATGCGTGCCACGAGTGGCATTCTTCCAGGTGGTAACTAGTGAATAATGGCGTGAGCCACGAGATAATGGCACAGACGCAGGAGGTGTGGCGTGAGTTCTTTTGGCTGCTGATGGAGGAGAAGCAGAACCTCGCAAATTCATCGAGCACGTACGAAGGCTACGGCAGCCGGATTGGGGTGGAGAAAGGAATAACTCTGGATTAGAGTGATTATTTCTTTCTCCATTATCTTCCTCTATGGTTGAGGTATCAAAACAAGTGGCCTAGTCTCCCTATTTCTTGCGGGTATATATAAATTCCCTTAATTTATCTCAAATTATTTTTCATCACATCAAAACAAATTATATCATAGTAAAAGTAAATTTTCAAAAATCGTTGAATATCGACATATTTTGGTTTTTATTCCATAAATCATCAGTTTTTTTTTTTTTTTTTTGTTGGAGAGTTGGTAGACGTCAAATACAATAAATGAATAAAACCGTAAAAAAAAAGTAAAAACAAAAGACAAGCTTGATTATTACATTAAAACCGACTTTTAATGACTAACCGAACAAAAATCATAAACAAAACAACTTGTAGAACTCTAAATTTCGAAATTTTTAAACAACTGTAGGGAATTGATTGGGGAGTGGTTAAACTGGGAGGAAAGTTGATGAAGATTTTGTCAGCTAATCTGGTGTAAAACAGAAGACTATCTTCAAGAAGCTGCTTTCGAAGGAGAAGACACGAGCACGTGCATGAGGGTTAACTATTACGTACACAAAATGCCCACAACCGGATCTCACATTAGGCCTGTCGCCTCATTCGGATCCGGGTGACATGACCCTGTTATCACCCGATAACGACGTGTTGGGGCTCCAAGTTTGCCGTACTGATAAATGGGTCACAGTTAAGCCCGTTCCCGATGCCTTCATCGTCAACATGGGAGATCAACTTCAGGTACTCTCAAATTATTTATTTCTCTCTTCTATATTTCAAACGTATACTTATTGCTTGATCCGGTCCGAACTACTTGATTCGTGAAACTCATTATACAGATTTTGAGCAACGCAAATTACAAAAGTGTGGAGCATAGAGTGGTGATGAATGCGAAGAAAGAGAGGCTATCCCTTGCTCTCTTCTACAACCCAAGGGGTGACATGCTGATCGAGCGCGCAGCTCGTGACCGAAGATCATCATTGGACTTACCCGTCCATGACCTTTGATGAGTACCGACGCTACATTAGGACCAAAGGGCTTTGTGGAAAATCCCAAGTAGAATCTCTCATCAAATGATAATGTATTATATAATAGTAAGATATTTAAATGTTAATAATGTAATTCTATATAGAAATGTTTATCACCTGTGAGTGATAGGTTTATGTATTATAAGTGTTATTTGGTTTTAATCGGTAGTATAAATAGAAAATTATGCACACACGTGTAAAATTATAATCGTAATTTATATAAGATTTTTTTTAATTTTATGTTTAATTTAATAATAATTGATATAAATTAGTGATGAGCCATAGTGCAGTTTGAAGGAGTAATATTGAAAATAAGTTGCAATGACAATCTTGAGAAAAAATATTTGTGTAAGGATAATTTTGGAAAAAAAAGATGATGTTCTNGAAACAAAAGATGATGTTCTTTAAGTGACATATTTTTTATATAATAGTATATATTATATTATATACTAGTGTTTTCTTGTTCGTAGACAAATATTTATCTAAATTCGATAATTTTTGTTATTTTAAAATTAATGATTTTTTCATATATTTTTTTAAATAAAAAAATAGAGTATCTAAAATTTTTAAAATATAAATAAAGATAGGACTAAATTTATAAATATAGATAAAAAAAATGTCAATAAATAATTAATCATCATATTTGAGACTTTTGTTTGAATAATATAATATTTTATTTGTATGTATTATTAAAATATAAATATCAACCACCTCAAGTGGATAAATAAGATAACTGCAGTATTTGAACTTGATTTTTCTTATGTATTGACTAAAATCGCACGTTTTTTTATTTATATTTGTGGGGAGGAAAAATAAGAAACGGCGCCGTCTTACAGAGCAAATTGTTGAATACTGACACTGTACTTGGTTCGATTTTTGTAGCCCGCAATTCAAGTATTTTTTTAAAAAAAATTTATATATTTGTCTTGGACTTAAATTTTTATTTATTTTCGATATTTTTCAATGGAGCCAATTTCAATATATGTAATTGAGCTTTTATTGAGTTGAATTAACTTTTTGTCTTTTTTAAGTATTGACGTTAACCATTGACATCTCTTATGAAATCAAAACCTAACTTTAAAAATTTTATGTTAATTCACTTTTTTTTATTAAAAAGGATCTAAAAAAATTATTATGTTCTTTCAATTAAATTTTAAAAATAAAGTATAAAATGACAAAAAAAGGAAATTAGGATTTTTATTAAATTAAAATTTGATTTCGATTTAGACTCAAGGTCCGTGTCTTTTAGTTCTCCATCTAATATGAAATAATTCTTGTATCGATAACAAAATTTATTAAGTTAAATTTTGATTTCTATATTTCTCACACTCAAATATAAAATTTTGTGAAAATAACGTATAAACCACAAATCAAAAGAACGAAATTGACAACCATCATAAGAAATTGGTAGTACCGACACTACTGTACATTGTCGTCACTTGATATGCAGCCCTCCCAAACATAAAATCATGGATCTGCCCTTGATTACTAGTAATTAAAGTAGATATAAATATATTGTGACATACTGATAATTAAAATATTATTTGTATATTTATTTTTTTCGAATTTTATTTTCTATGTTAATAAATTTTAGCTATGATATGCTATCTTTATTCTTTAAAAAAAATAATTTGTCATTTTTATCGTGTGACTTCACGTGTGCACGACCATATTTTAAAAAAATAAAGAGAGTGGATCGAGACTGAAATTTATTTATGAGTGGATCTCATGTGAGACCGTCTCACGGATCTTAATATGTGAGACGGGTCCACCCTACACATATTCACAATAAAAAATAATACTCTTAGCATAAAAAGTAATACTTTTTCATGGATGACCCAAATAAGAGATCTGTCCCACAAATACGACCCGTGAGACCGTTTCACATAAGTTTTTGTCATTACTTATATAGAAGACAAAGTTTTTTTTTAAAAAAAGATAAATATACAAAACTACAATTGTAATTTTTTAGTCCATTAAATTTTTGAAATGTTGATTTTGATATAGTAAATTTAAATTTTCGATTATTTTATCCAATCTAATATGAAATAATTCTTGTATCGATAACAAAATCTTCATATGAGCAATATCTTTTTTAATGGATGTTAAATAAATGCATGTCGAGAAGCTAAGTTAAGATAGTTTTTAATATGATACTAAAAAACTTATAATAAAAATTATTTAATAATTTTTTTAGAATCATGCATACCGAAGGGAGAAGATCAAGCAGCATAGAGAACATCAATATACACGGATAACATAATAATGTATAAATTTAACCAAACGTATAATTTGAGGAAAACATCGGATAAAACAAAGATATACAAATGGTAACTCTAATGTAGTCAATATTATACACTTCATGAGCCAAATGATGTCAAAGCATATATGCAAATTGGCTGCCAATTAAGACTCGCAAACAAAATGGATCGCATAAAATTACAGAAGGCCAGAAGGGTTTGATTTAATTCAATAAACAAACATTAAAAAAAAATAAATGAAGAAATCTAAAAGAACTGCCACTAAAAGGACAAAACTCCAACCAACCATGAAAATAAATAGCACAAGCTTAGAGCAGTACTCTAAGAACTGCACCACTAGTGTTCAAGAAGGCGAAAATAGCCTTTTAATGCCAGTTTTCTGCTCTGAAGTCAGCCTACTAGGAAACTTGATGTTGAATTTGATTCTTAGGTTTCCCTTTTTGCCAGGTTCTTTCGGGATCGGCATCCCTTCTCCTCTAACAATTTCTTCGTATGTGGGGCTAATGATGCTGTTAATTGGTATTGTCAGATTCCGGCCATCAAGGGTCGTCACTTGTGCGGTGTAGCCGGTCAGAGCTTCGACCAAAGAAATCTTCTGGGTGGTGATTAGGTCGTTTCCATCTCTCTTAAATAAGTTATGAGGCTTTTCATCGATGATGAAGACGAGGTCTGAGGGTATGACACCTCGTTGCTCGTTTCCTTTTTCTGGAAAAGTAATCTTCGTTCCTTTTTTCCACCCGGGTTTGATTGCAATGGTGAGAATTTCCTCCACGGTAGCTGGTCTCCTGCAAACATAAAATTGATCCAACATAACAAACTATAGGCAGGGTTGCTCAATGCTAGTTACCATTATTTTATTACATTGGCTACACAATCTATACATTCTGTTCTGGAACAAGTACCAGAAGATGTATACATCAATCAGCTCTAGAAAATAACATCAACTTTAGGCGATACCGAGTTTGAAAGACAAGAGTCTCGTAAAAGAGTGGCATTGATCACCAAGTTCAACGCAATTACACGAGCAAAATTTTACGACTTTCGGTTAGAGAACTATTTCTATGTAGTGATTATAGTGATCAATATTGCCAAATATAAATTATGAACACGATATTGATAATTCTATTTGGACAACAATTGCTCATAGGTCTGGACCAATTCTCAAGCACATCATCTGGCCGGTAACGTACTGCTTGCCTCCTAAAAGTAAAACCACACAAAACAAAACCATTTTTGGAAAGTTTGTTTCCCAAATGCGTAGAAGTTTATGAAGGTGAATTTAGGGAATCTATGAGCTTGTTTTGCCACGATATATCGGTACCAAAGAACCTTATAAAGAATAAGGACACAAATACAGCACACCGTATAGAAATAAAGCTTCTTACATCTATTTTTTCAGGGCTTTTGGCAAAACCAGGAATTAAACCGAGGAACAAAGAATTCGTAAAAACTTGAAATCCCATTTTTGTATATGTAAACTAATATAAAAAAATGGGTCTATTAAAAAAAATCCCTGCCGACCGCCCTTCAGCTGTGCTACTGCTTTTGTTTCTTCCCAGCCTAGAACTTCGCCATTTAGAAGCATGTTTGATTCCCTCTGCGTATATCTTTAAATTTGGCATAACACCAAGTCACCGACATGTCCTAGATATAAGGTAAGGTACATAATGGTACAATATCTTCTTTTGTCGACAAATACACAGAACCACTGCTAAACAAACCATTAGAACATTTAAGCCTGATTTGCATTTGTAAATGGAATATTTACTTAACATATGCAAAGTATCTTACTTCAATTCCACCGCACATTTTTACCTAAAAGAAACAAAAGCTTCTAAAATTTACAACCAAACGAGCAGTGGACATTGCCTCACTCACTTGCACTAGATGAAGTGCTAATGGTGGCATCTCTTATGCAACCAAAACTGATCCTTTCTCAAACATAAACCCTTTCTCAAACATAAATCTACCAATCAATTCAAATACCTCACACACACAAACAAATCTGTAACAAATTCAAAGCTTATGCAATCGAATCCAGCTAGATTAAATTCGAACAAGAACATGATAGCTGATAAAGCTGTTAAATAACATAAAAAGGTGAAGACTTTACCTATTGGAGTCCATAATATCCCTCGAAATTTTCATCTTCTTGCTAGTCCCCTTGTACAAATCCTCCAAACTACAAGGCAACATCCTTTCAATGGCGGCGGCCTTCCGGGTAGCACCGGCCGAGCTCCCTTCACCACCTGCTGCAGCAGCATTTTTATAATTAGCAAATATATCGTCCCTAAACATATTGCTAGGAAAACCCGACCCACCAACCCTAGAGCCACCGCCCGTATCCCCCATCCCCCCAAACGGGCTTGCGAATCCAAAAATCTCCGAAAATATATCCTCCGCTCTACGTGGGTTAAACCGGAACGCGTTGGCCCCTCCTCCATCCATCCCGCCGGGAAACCCACCAGCACCCGGCGGAGGCACCTGCCCCTTCAACCCTTCCTCCCCGTACTGATCGTAAACAGCCCTTTTATTCGGATCGCTCAACACCTACATCAATCAAACAAACAACTCGAATTACAATCCAATAAACAAAAAAACACGGCATGAGAAGAAAAGGGCAAAATTCATTTACATCGTAGGCCTCAGAAACTTGTTTGAATTTGGATTCCGCATCCTTCTTGTTGTTAGGGTTCTTGTCGGGGTGCCACTTCATGGCGAGTTTGCGGTAGGCCTTTTTCAACTCTTCGTCATTGGCGGAGCGGTCCACTTGAAGAATCTTGTAGTAGTCCACACCCATGCTTATTCCCTCGAAGAATCAACGTATCCAATCCTCAAAAATTCCACCTGTGGACGGAACACAAGACTACAGTAGCACGTCTGAAGATGCCGATGGGTTTATGAATCGACTATTGGGTCTAGGCCACCATGAAAATTCAAAACTCCCAAATGCACGCTAATGGGTTTTACGCACAGTATCAATTTTATGTACGACGCCTACTTCTAGGCCCAATTCACATGTCATCTCCCGGGGCTACACAGCGATTACTTAGGGGTAAAATTCATATTCATCGATGACGTCAAATTCATCTTTGACAGCTAAAATATTATCTCTCGTCACTTTTTTTGTGATCAATTAGTTAGATAATTCAATTATTTCGTGACTTAACTTTGATATGTTGAAAATTAATATTTAAAACATGTGTATTGAATATTTGAATGTTGAAAATAAGATTTGTAAAAATTAGAAATTTGTGTGTGATGATGAAGGTAATGATGTAATTTATTTTTGGATTATTTGTAAAGAAATTCTATAAATAGATCTCTCATTTGTAAAGAAAATCACAATTGAGTTGAGAGAAAAATATTATAAAGTGTGTAGTGTGATAATTTTGAGAGTTTGAGATTTTTACTTTTTACCGTAAATTTTTACTTTTTTACAACACGTTATCAGCACGAAGCTCTAAAAGTCCTCCATATTTTTCTAAGCTCCAAAACAGAATAAAAAGGTAACAAAAGTAATAATATTTATTTTAGTGTTTATTTATTTATTGTGTATATATTTAATATATTATATAATGTTATTATATAATAAAGATCAGAAATAATAAAAATAAATTTTTCAAAAAACTTGTTATAAATCTTGGGAGGATGTTAAGACGACATCCCACACTCCCGGTAAGGGATACGACAAGTATAAAAGACTATAAGATTTTTAAACAAAATATGGCACCTCATTATAATAATGTGATATGATATACATAATTATTTAAACATGACTAATATTATATACACCATATTATTACCATAAAATTATACAAATACATACATTTATTTTCTTGTACACCAACGGTCATAAACGGTAACAAAACGGCTAGTTTTTGTCCTATAAATATGATCTCCCAAACACATTCAATCACTCCAACTTTCTCTTCTTCTCTAAAAAATATTCTTCATCAAATTTTCGAAGAAAAAAGAAGATGACTTTCTCAAAGTTATTTTTAATTATTTTGGTTTTAATACTCACGAATCTTGTATTTATCGGAGAATATCCTCCTCGTGTGTTTTCTTTATTTTTACGAATACTTGTATTTGTTGTTTATCCATTACTTTGTATTGCAATATTCATTAACTAATAAAATGCATCATAATTTTTTTTAGTACCACCATGTCAAACTTGACAAAGCTCGAATTTGTTGCACTCGACATTACGGGGAAAAATTATATGCCATGGACTCTCGATGTAGAAATGCATCTTGAGTCATTGGGTCTAAGCGAGACCATTAAAGAAAATGGTATATCTTCATCACAAGAAAAAGCAAAAGCTATAATATTTTTGCGTCGACATCTNAAATGCATCTTGAGTCATTGGGTCTAAGCGAGACTATTAAAGAAAATGGTATATCTTCATCACAAGAAAAAGCAAAAGCTATAATATTTTTGCGCCGACATCTTGATGAAAGTTTGAAATGTGAATATCTCATTGAAAAAGATCACATTGCTATGTGGAAAGGATTAAAAGAAAGATTTGAACATATAAGGGAAGTTATACTTCCGACCGCCCGTGATGAATGGAATATGTTGAGATTCCAAGATTTTAAGAAAGTAAGTGATTACAATTCGACGATGTATTGAATAATCTCGCAATTAAAATTTTGTAGACATGAGGTCACAGAATCAGAAATGCTTGAAAAAACATTTTTCACGTTTCACTCATCAAATATAACTCTACAACAACAATATAGAGTGCGTGGATTTGCGAGATATTCTGAACTCATCGCATGTCTTCTTGTGGCGGAAAAGAACAACGAGCTATTAATGAGAAATCATCAGTCCCGACCCACTGGATCAACAACATTTCCAGAAGTAAATGCTGTAAGTAAAAATGAATTTAAACCTGGAAACCAAAATCAAATTCAAAAACAAGGTTTTGGTCGAGGTCGATGTCGTGGACGTGGAATTGGTCGTGGTCGTGGTCGAGGCCGTGGTTTTGAAAACAATCGAGATAGTTATTTTTATAACTCATCTCAAAAGGGCGTCACGAACCATCCACTGAAAAGGCATCATGAGAACATGAGTGTTAATGAAAATCACTCGAAAAGATTTGAAAGTTCTTGTTTCAGATGCGGCACTCCAGGACATTGGTCTCGTATTTGTCGAGCCCCCGAGCACCTTTGCAAGCTCTATAAAGCATCAAAAAAGGGGAAAGAAAAAGAGACCAACTTCACTGAACGCAGTGACCGTTTGAGTGATTCAACTCATTTTGATGCTGCTTATTTTCTGAATGATTTCTCTGGAGATCAATATGTTGGTGGGATAGAAATGAAAAATATTGATGCTGCAGATTTTCTCAATGATTTCTCTGAAAATGAACAATATACTGGTGGAATATAAATGTACAATAATTTATTTTTCATGTATTCATATGATAATGTTTTATTGTACAATTATGATATGTGTTATATTTACATATGTATTGTCAGTAATTTTTTTTCATTGCATATTTTTTAAATTCAAATATGAAAAATGCCATGAACAAAGCTAAACAAAGAACTAATCCCATGGAAGTTTGCATACCTGATAGTGGTACAACGCACACTATTCTCCGAGATAAAAGATATTTCTTGGAACTAAAACCAACAAAAACAATGATGAATACAATATCAGGTCCTGTAGACTTGATTAAAGGTTATGGTAAATCACAATTTTTGTTACCTAATGATACAAAATTTTTGATCATTGATGCTTTGTATTCACCACAATCGAAAAGAAATTTGTTGAGTTTTAATGATATATATTCCCATGAGTATGATACTCAAACAATAAATGAAGGGAATGAGAAATATATGTGTTTTATCACATATAAATCAGGAAAGAAATATGTGATTGAAAAACTACCAATGCTCCATACTGGATTGCATTATACACATATAAGTCCCATTGAATCAAACATGGTAGTTGATAATTCTTCAATATTAACTAATTGGCATGATCGATTAGGACATCCTGGTTCAACAATGATGCGAAGAATTATAGAAAATACACATGGTCATCCGTTGAAAGACCAGAAGATCTTTCAGAATAATAAGTTTCAATGTAAAGCATGTTCTCTTGGAAAACTTATTATAAGACCATCACCAGCCAAAATCCAAACTGAATCACCAATGTTTCTTGAACGTATTCAGGGTGATATTTGTGGACCAATCCATCCACCATGTGGACCATTCAGATACTTTATGGTATTGATTGATGCCTCCAGCGGATGGTCACATGTATGTTTATTGTCAACTCGAAATGTTGCATTTGCAAGATTACTTGCTCAAATAATAAAATTGAGGAATCAATTTCCTGATTATACAATCAAGAAAATTAGACTTGATAATGCTGGTAAATTTACTTCCCAGACTTTCAATGATTATTGTATGTCTATGGGAATCATTGTTGAGCATCATGTTGCTCATGTACATACACAGAATGGATTGGCTGAATCATTGATTAAACGTCTGCAAATGATTGCTAGACCAATGATTATGAAAACAAAGCTCTTTATTTCTATATGGAGACATGCAATTTTACATGCTGATGTATTAATTCGCATCAGACCAAGTGCATATCATAAATACTCCCCATTGCAGCTTGCATTTGGTACAGAACCAGACATTTCTCATCTGAGAATTTTTGGATGTATGGTGTATATGCCTATTGCACCACCTCAACGAAAGAAAATAGGACCTCAAAGAAAGATTAGAATTTATATCGGTTATGATAGTACATCAATCATTCGATATCTTGAACCTCAGACAGGCGACATGTTCACAGCACGTTTTGATGATTGTCATTTTGATGAGGAAATCTTCTCAATGTTAAGAGGAGAACAGAAACATACCGAAAAGAAAATTACATGGTATGTATCATCATTGTTACATCTGGATCCAAGAACAAAACAATGTGAAAAAGATGTAAAGCAAATTGTGCACTTGCAAAGAATAGCAAATCAAATACCATATGCATTTGCAGACACAAAAGGGTTAATTAAATCATATATACATGCTGCAAATGTCCCTGCTCGAATTGAAATTCCGAAGAAACAAATTGAAGATACTCATGATGTCATTAAACGCATGAAGCATGGAAGGCCTGTCGGTTCCAAGGATAAAAATCCTTGAAAAAGAAAATTAATAGAGAAACACGATGATCACAAAATAAAGAATGATGTTTCTGAAAAAACACATGATGATCACAAAATAAAGAATGATGTTCCTGAAGAAACACATGATGATGAAAATGTTCTATCAGAACCACAAACTGACGAGAATCGTGAAATTTCTATCAATTATATTAATACTGGAAAAATATGGAACCGAAAAGATATAGAAGAAATTGATGATATATTTTCTTATAATGTGGCAATCGACATCATAAATGATAATGAAGATCATGAACCAAAATCTTTTGGTGAGTGTAAAAATCGGCATGATTGGATAAAATGGAAAGATGTCATTTATGTTGAATTGGATTCGCTAAATAAACGTAATGTTTTTGTACCTATAGTCCTTACACTTGAAGGTGTAAAACCTGTTGGATAAAAATGGGTTTTTATTTGAAAGAGAAATGAGAAAATGAAATAGTAAGATATAAAGCTCGACTTGTTGCACAAGGTTTTTCTCAAAGTCCTGTAATTGATTATGAAGAAACGTATTCTCCCGTGATGGATGCAATTACGTTTCGGTATTTGATTAGCTTGGTTGTATCTGAAAATTTAGAAATGCGTCTTATGGATGTTGTTACAGCTTACTTATATGGATCACTTGATAATAATATATATATGAAAATCCCTGAAGGATTTAAGATGCCAGAAGCACAAAGTTCAAAACCCAGAGAATGTTATTCTGTGAAATTACAAAGATCATTATATGGGTTAAAGCAATCCGGCCGAATGTGGTATAATCGGCTAAGTGATCACTTGATGAAAAAGAGATATGTAAATAATTCAATATACCCTTGTGTTTTTATTAAGAAAACAACATCCGGATGCGTAATTATTGCTGTATATGTTGATGATTTAAACATCATTTGAACGAATAAGGAAATTCAAGAAGTTGTTTCATACTTGAATGAATAATTTGAAATGAAGGATCTTTGAAAAACCAAATATTGTTTCGGTTTATAAATTGAACAAAAAGAATGTGGAATATTTGTTCACAAGACAAATTATACAGAAAAGATCATTAAATATTTTAATATGGATAAATCAAATCCTTTAAATACTTACTCCAATGGTTGTTAGATCATTAAACATAGAAAAGGATTTCCGTCCATGTGAAGAAGATGAATATATTCTTGGTCCAGAAGTACCATATTTAAGTGCTATCGGTGCTGTTATGTATCTTACAAATTGTACAAGGCCTGATATATCTTTTGCTATAAATTTCTTGGCAAGATTTAGCACATATCCAACAAAGAGATACTGGAACGGAATTAAACATATATTCAGTTATCTACAAGAAACGACAGGCTTGGGACTTTTGTATTCAAAAGATGCTAATCCAAGTATAATTGGTTATGCCGATGCTGGATACTTATCTGATCCACACAAGGCACGTTCCCAAACTGGATATGTATTTACTCGTAAAGGCACTGCAATTTCTTGGCGTTCACAGAAACAAACGCTCGTAACAACTTCATCAAATCATGCCGAGATTATTGCACTACACGAAGCAAGCCGTGAATGTGTGGTTAAAATCAATGACCCAACATATCCAAATCTCATGTGGATTATCATTAGACGAGAAGCCTGTGATACTATATGAAGATAATGCTGAATGTGTTGCTCAAATGAAAGAATGATACTTAAAAATCGACATAACTAAACATATTCCTCCTAAGTTCTTCGCATTCACCAAGGAGCTTGAGAAGAATAAATATATTGATGTTCGTCACATTCAATCAAGTAAAAACTCATCAGATCTCTTCACAAAGCCACTTCCTACAACAATATTCAGAAAGTACATATATAATATTGAGATGCGCAATCTACGAAATTTGTGAAGAATTGTTCATGTCAACATGAGAGAGAGTTTACGTGACTGCACTCTTTTTCCCTTACTATGGTTTTTATCCCAATGGGTTTTTCCTAGTAAAGTTTTTAACGAGGCATTATAAGAACACGTAATGAATACAATCATTATGTTCATCATCACAAGGGGAAGTGTTGAAAATTAATATTTAAAACATGTGTATTGAATATTTGAATGTTGAAAATAAGAGTTGTAAAATTAGAAATTTGTGTGTGATGATGAAGGTAATGATGTAATTTATTTTTGGATTATTTGTAAAGAAATTCTATAAATAGATCTCTCATTTGTGAAGAAAATCACAATTGAGTTGAGAGAAAAATATTATAAAGTGTGTAGCGTGATAATTTTGAGAGTTTGAGATTTTTACTTTTTACCGTAAGTTTTTACTTTTTCACAATACGATCAAATGTTTTCGTACTTTATTGTAACTAGTGTTCTTTTTCACGTAACTCGTTGGAATAATTATCAAAACATGATAATTATTGTTATTTTCAAATTAATGACATTTTTTTTTATGTTTTTACTGAGTGTGGCTTTTGTAAGACGGTCACGCAGATATTTATTTGTGAGACATGTCAATCATGTCCATATTTATAATAAAAGGAAAAAACTTGTGGGAGACGTTGTCACGGGTCGTATTTTGTGAGACAGACTCTTATTTGAGTCATTCATAAAAATATTATTTTTTATGCTAAGAGTATTACATTTTATTATGAGTATCGGTATGGTTGACAAGTCTCACAGATAAAAATTCGTGATACCGTCTCACAAGAGACCTACTCATGACAAAAAATAATATTTTTGGCTTAAAAAGTATTATATTTTTTTATAGATAACTCAAATAAAAACCCGTCTCACAAATTTGACATATGAGACCGTTTCACAAGAGTTTTTGTATATTTTATTAATATTGATAGATTATTTAAAAGTTTTAAAATATAGATAAAGATATTGATTAAATTTAAAATTGTAGATNATTTAGCCCCTGAAATCTTTACTATTTGCAATTTGGTCCTCACAACTNTTGAATATTTAAAAAGAAAGACTATTTTAGGAAAATTAAAAAAAGCTATATAATGAATGTATAATTATAATTTGGAATGTGACTTCACCAAAAATTAGTTGTATAGAAGCCTCAACTTTAATTAAATAGAAAGATATCGACAAAATCAAATTTTTGAATATATTACACCGTTTTTTTTTAAAACTTATTTAGCACGTAATTAATATATAAGATGTACAACCATTTATTATTTCATCTATTTTTTTTAAAAAAAATCCATATTTAAAATTTTGATGATCTCTATAATTTTAATTTAATAATCATACATAAGTTTGTACGGGAATAAAATTGACAAAAAAATTGAAATTGAGTTTGAAAGAATAAATTTAATTTTGTAAAATAAAAATGTTAAATTAATTTTATTTAAATAAACGAAAAGGGTATTTAAGTAAAAGTACAAAAAATGCAACTAATAGACCAAAAAACGCAATGAGGGGATGATAATGAAATTATTTGAAATTTTAGGGATGAATTTGACCTTGCTTTCAAATATCAGGGATGAAAATGAAGCTTACTCTTACTTAATTAGGAGATAAGAATTGTGGAAAGATAATTAATTATAAGGTGATTATGAGTAAATAATAATAATAATAATAATATATTTAGCTTGATTTATTAATATTGTAATTAAACAAAACATCACAATTTTCTTATTTAACTATGATAGAAGTCAGTAAGAGTATATTAGAAGTTTTCTAAATTTTTTTTCTATTTATATCGACCATAGATTATTTATTCTTACTGAAATTAAAGACTAAAAATCATACTCAAATCCAATTATTAATGTGTCTTTGAGTTTAAGAAAAGTTTTAATTTAAATTTTTAGATTTGTTAGTCAATCACTCCTAATAATAATTTTTCTTTTTGAATTTTTCAATACTATCTTTATCTATATGTTTAAATTCAATCATATTTAAATTTTTTATATCAGATAGTTTATTATTCCTAATGAAAAATATTCTTGAAATGTTTTATTTCCTTGAACAGGTCGATTGTTTCAGTGGCTTGGGTTGCACATATTGTGATCGATCCTCTCCTCTTTCCCATCAAGTTGGATGATGTTTGGGGTACACCAAGAAATTTCTTTGCATTGTATCTCTGTATTTTCTTTAAAATACTACTGTTAATTGTCGGAATATTTGTACTACTTTTAGGTCTTCTGGGAACTGCAGCATTTGCATTTTGTTTGCTTCTCTCTCTTAATATCCGTGGTTGCTGGGGCAATGATGCTTGGCATGAAATTGGTTTTCATTACGATACATCCTATGAATTACGCTTAGCTGTGACCTTTTTTTTTTCCTTTTCCATATTTTGTTAGATTTTTTTTTTCTCAAAAATCATGTTTCTTTGTATATTTGTATATATGAACATGATAAACAATATGTGGAAGTAGATCGAGCATTAAATCCAGCCATCGAGTAATTTTTAAGTTTTCTGATTTTCTTCCGGTTGAAGCTTTATAAGCACTCCACACTCTCTATAGATAATGTATTTTGTTCTTATGACGTGTATACTTATGGATCTCAATCACTGCTATTTATAGACATCTCATACCATCAATAAGTGATTGCGGGAGCTTTATGGTCAAAAGAAGATGCGCATGCGCGTCTCAATTTCCTAAAGTTGAGGCGGTGCATGTACCGTTTTTCAAAATTGTAGGCTATGGTTGTGTCATTTCCTACATGTTTATTATTCTTTTTATATGAATTGATACGTGTCACTTTTTCTTACATTCTCCCACTTGGCTTATATCTCATTTTCCATATGAGAAAACAAAATACATGAATCATGGCGATATGTCTTCTTAAAAATGAGGATTATCTTCCATATATTACAATGTATTATGTATCTCAAATATGTATAAATGAATGAATAAACTCTATATTTATTCGAGCTCTAACTTTATTGATACTTCTCGAATCAATTGATGTGCGCACAATAAGTATGGGAAAATATCACATCATAGTTTCATTAATTTGTTTTTATAACAAAATTACATAAAGAAACTAAGTTTCATTCTTTCTATATGATCTTTAAATTTCAATTGTGGCATGCTTTTAGTCAAAAGATCTGCAATCATCAATTCAGTACTAATGTGATCGATAATTAATTTATTATCTTTAACACGTTCTCGTATGGCTAAATACTTAATGTAGATGTGCTTGCTTAGACTAGATATTGCTGATCTTTTTATTCTGGTAGATCTCCTTAGGTTGTTTGGTTGATCAATAATTTCTTGTTGTTCTTCATTAACAACTTGATCTACCTGATTTTCATCAGCGATTTGTGGAACTTTTGTAACCGGTTGCCTAACACCCGTTTGGTCTCGAGGGGTGTGAATAACGACCAATCTATCATTTGAATAAGATGGTTGCAAATTAATGTGATCTTTATCAAGAACTATGTCATTTTAATGATCACTCCCACTAATCGAGTCATTCTCAAGAAATTTTGCATTTCTTGATTCTACGTTACTAGAGTTGTGAGATGAACAATAGAATCTGCACCCTTTGGATTTTTCGGCATATCCGATGAAATATCCACTTATAGTTCTTGGGTCCAATTTCTTTTCATGTAGGTTGTAAATTCTTATTTCTGAAGGACAACCCCAAATGGGTATATGTTGAAAACTCGGTTTCCAACCTTTAAATCATTCAAATGGTGTCTTTGGGACATCCTTAGTTGGAACACGGTTTAATATATACACAACTGTTTAAGAGTTTCAGTCCACAAGGATTTAGGAAGTTTGAAGCTACTAAATATGTTTCTCACCATGTCCAATAATATTCGGTTTCTCCTCTCAGCTACGTAATTTTGGTCTGGAGAACCAGGCATAGTATATTGGGCAACAATCCTATGTTCCTAGAGAAACTTCGCAAACGGACCAGGTGCCTATCCGTTCTCAATGTATCTACATAATATTCTCTATCTCTATCAGTTCTCACGATCTTAATTTGTTTTCCACATTGCTTCTACACTTTAGGCTTAAAAACCTTAAAGGCTTCTAGTGCTTCATTTTTGTTATGAAGCATGTAGATATACATGTATCGTGAGTAATCATCAATGAAAAAGATGAAATATTTCAGACTTTGCATGCCCATATCTGGACAACAAATATCTGAATGTACGATTTCTAATATTTCTGTGCTCTTCTTGGCATCCTTTTTAAAATTATTGGTCTACTTTTCCTTTATGTAGTCCACACAAGTCTCAAAATCAGTAAAATCTAAAGTACTAAGTACTCCATCATTCACTAATTTTTTAATCCTCTCTATGGAGATGTGTCGCAATCTCCTGTGCCACAATATAGAGGAATCTTCATTTATAACACATATTTTAATACTTCTCTAAACATGCATAGTGGTGTTATTATTTTGTAAAGAAATCAAGAAAAGACGCTGTGGAGCACCCTCAGTTATAGCAACAGCAGTGTTTATTTTTATTATTCTCATGGGTCCTTCAGTGACAACGTGCCATATGTCATCATCTTGTGCAGCTTGATGAGCCTGCATTCTAATTTTTCAGTCGTCAAAATCTTCTCTGGAAAACATTGGGATTTTGTTGAAGGAAGACATGGTTATCAGTTTGTGTATAGGAATATTCAATAACAAGATTCAACTGCTCTGATACCACTTGATATGATCGGTTGGGAGGTGAAGTAGTATTTAGAAGGGGGGTTGAATAAACGCTTGAAAACTTTTCTCTTTTTCGATTGATGAGTCAGTTTAGTGATAAACCGATCTTGAGAATCTTGTTTTGTTGATGTCAATTAGTTAACTGGTGAAAGTGCGGAAATAAACTGAATGACAGATAAAATATAACGGAAATAAATAGACACAAGATTTATGGATGTTCGGATATTTCAATCACTCCTACGTCACCATTTCTATCTGAAAGATATGATATTCACTAAAAGACTATGATCAAATACAAACTCTTGTACAGACCCACTTCAGTTTTGGACCAATGTCAAACTGAAACTCTTAGTATCTTTACAAATTTATCAGTAACTAACTGTTATTCCTTTCTTAGCACAACTGATCTCACAAGATCAAATATAACAAATAGGTGTGCTAATATTTCTGCTCGAAAGATAGCCTAAAAGCTGTGAATATTTCAGATAAGTCTGAGCGTTTGTCTCTGATCTTTGAAAGCTTGAATTCAAATATTGAATTAGAATGAATATGTGCAAAAGTTCTTTTCTCGGTTGCACTCCTCGACTATTTATAGTTTTTGCTTTCAACGGTAACATTGAATACGATTTGGAACTTTATATCCGTTGATTGCCATGTCAATATTCTTCTGACAGCAGTACACTGTTGCATTGCTGAAATGCGATGTTCCTACTAAAATTTTCAGTCTTGCTTTTGTACCATATGTCGGTTGATAGTTACATCCTTAACTGATGACGTGTTCATCTGCTTTATCAGTTGTGACAAATCAGAAAGGATAAACTGATTGCTCTCAACTGATTGTAGTCTAACTGATCAGTTCCCTTCAGTCGTCTACAAACTCAGTTAGCTAAGTTTAGTTGCCGTTGATTTTCTGCGTATTAATCTTCAGTTCGGCAACTAGTAGTTTGCGTATTTTTAGATCAGTTCCTTTCAGTTATCTTGATCAGTTGTTCGATAGATTAAGCTCAGTTTGTTAAATCACCGAAATTCAGTTTCCAACACTTCTTCATGTTTTCCGTCTTCTTACAGAAGAAACACTTGGATTCTTTCTTAATATCAGGTTGGGGTGGAATTATTCATTTCCCTTTTCCCTTGTCTTTGGCTTGCTTCTTATACTTTCCTTGTATAGTCATAAAAACATTATCACTCGTTTCCATTAACAATTTTCCTTCATCTTGAAAACACATGGTCATTAATTCATTTATTGACCACTTATATTTATGTGATGGGAAATTTTGAAGGGTCCATATTGTTGTGAAAGAGTGCATAAAATGTAGAGCACAAGAAAAATGTAACGTAGCGTATTTTTAAACTACTTGAATTTTTTTTTTTTGCGGAAAAATAAAAACTTTCTTAAATAAATAAAAATATTCCAAATTGTGATAAAAATAAACTGCTCGTCAAAAAATAATATTGAAATAAAAACAATTCAAACAAAGTTTTCAAAAAGTATTCGTTTAATCCACGTAAAATAGTCTCATAAAATCAGAGTTTTTGAAACATGCATAAAGTTCTTAAAACATAGGCGGTCCTCGGGTTTAGCCTCCGCGCAGTCCGAGCCAGCTCACTGGTCCCCACCTCATGTCTCCTGATGCTCGTTATCACCTGCATCAATCAAATCTAGTGAGTCTAAAGACTCAACATGTATAAACTGAGAGTAACAAATAATACGTAATAAAACCACATGCATCTTTAAAGTATAACGTACATACTTGAAACTTGAACGCCATAACATAAACGTAGACGTGCCTTCATCATAAAACTTTTCATAAACATACTCGCATCATACATACATACTTGAACATGCATAACTTCATTATTTTGCGTAGAGATGTGTTTCAGAGCAAGTGACCCGTAACATATTGCGCCTGATTAGACTAAACCACAGTACTGGGCTGGCAGGGATGTCTACTACCACATACATAAGATCCCCGGTCATACTTACCAGGTAGATTGGTCTCTAGTCATACTTTATCGCTTTCCAATCCTGATCAAAATCCGGTCATACTTTACCGGGGTGGAGAGGTCATCGGCCATGTTCACCGACTTCCAAACCCGTTCATAATTGGTCACAAGACATTTAGCATACCTCAAAAACATAAAAATATTTTCTTTGCACCTCGAACATACTTAAAAACGTCGAGGGTTTCGTTGGAATGCTTTGGACATGCTACCCTAACCAAAGCAGTAAAGATTCAGAAGATCCCAACGAAGCCTGCAACTAAAACTTGAGATAACATGAAGAACATGCACAAATTTGCATAGCTTAAGTGGGTTTATGATAAAAATCATATCTCTCTCATTTCTTATCAAAAAATGACGAATTTACTGTCAAATCGAAGATAACACAGAGTACTACAAATAATATGTTGAAAACATTTCCAGAAAACCAACTTATAAGTCTCAAAATTTAAAATAACTAAAGGTGATGGATTTTGTGACACAGAAATTTTTATAGCTTGAGCAGTCCCACAAAAATGATCATAACTCACTCGTTTCTTGTTTAAAAATTACGAATTTATTGTCAACTTGAAGGTATCAAAAATTCCTACGTTTTATAGAAAATCGACCAAAAATTCTCAGAATTCGAAAAGACAGCAGACTCAGTTTTTGAGATCCAAAATTTTGATCCAAAATCATTTTAAACATTTTTGCTCAAACTTTTGCATAACATACACATGTTTTTCATACAATATACATCAAAATAATTACTATGACAAGATCGATGCGAAAACGAAAGAATATACAGGCCATCAAGTAATTTGTAAGTTTTCTGATTTTCTTCCGGTTGAAGCCTTCTAAGCACTCCACACTCTCTATAGATAGTGTATTTTGTTCTTACGAGGTGTGTACTTAGAGACCTCTATCACTGCTATTTACAGGCATCTCGTACTATCAATAAGTGATTGCGGGAGCCTTTATGTCAAAAGAAGAGGCGCATGCGCGTCTCAATTTTCTAAAGTTGAGGCGGTGCATATCGTTTTTCAAAATTGTAGGCTATGACTGTCGTCATTTCCTACACTTATATTCTTCTTTTGATATGAATTGATAGATGCCACTTTTTCTTACATATTTGTCTCTCTCTCATTGCAGTTGATAATTATTCCCTGATATTTTGACCTGTTTTAGTAGGTGGAGTGCCACACTTATGAAGTAATTTCTTTTTAACGTGGAGCTCATTCTTCTAAGCTCAATCAGGTAATTATCGTAAACTTTTGTTCTTCAGGTTCGTAAGCAATGCTTGAGGTGTGCATGTGAACAAATCAATGGGAGGACCATGCATTCTGTAATCACCCTTCAATTATGTTAGTTCAGAATTGACCTTTTAAAGCATGATGACCTTATTATCCTCTTCTTCGTGACGAACAATTTCCGCAATTAGTAAATGTTGTTGTATAGTAGTAAAGTATCACATTTTTTTCACATTGTTTGCAGAATTTTGATTGATTCAATGCTTACATTTGACAAACTCAACGCCCATGAGGACTTTTGAAATGATCATTTTTTGTTGTTTTGATGCAGTGTAATTCAGTTCTGTGCCACTGCCACTGCATTTGGATATTATGCCCAAGCTACTGCTGCTCAAGAAATTTTTGGTATACATGCAAGTCAGTTTCCAGTTCCCGTATTGTGGTTAGTCCATAAAGTATCCAAGTCCTGTGGTTTTAACATTACTTTTGCTGTTGCAGGTACAATGTGGTTTCTTTAATTTGGCTGCTGGACAGATAACACCACCCCGATAACATGAAAATTGCCCGACCAATTGTGTTAGTCTTGCTGCTCCTCCTGTTACTGCCCCTTTCACTTGTTCTCTGCCAAGTGCGTGTATCATTTGTTCAATCATGCTTGTATTTACCAATATGCGAGAGAGAGTTGAAATTTTTGTGAATTATCTTCGATGATGTAATATAGTTGGTGTGTGTAAATTAGCGTATGACCTCAAATTTCTCTACATTCTTTGAATCAACTGATTTTTGGAGTACAAATGTAAGCGACTAAACGAATTATGCTTCGGCATAAATTTTGGAATTGGTATGGCTTGTGATGAAATGATTGTGTAGCTTGATTATTTTTAAACTTTTATTGATAGGCTGCAATTTTATATATAGGACTAGCAAGTTCAGAAATCATTGGATCTATGATCTATTTCCATTCATCCGAACCGATCATCGAGCCATAAATCTCGTTCAAGACGACGCAGTCTTTGGTAGTTTTTGCACGAGGATCAACCATGTACTCTGAAAATTCATTTGGCATAGACTTCCAATATAGGCTTGGTTCCCATTCAGCGTCATGGAGTACCTTCAAAATCTCCTTCACTACTATCTGGCTTCCTTCAGAGTTCAGATGGATTCCATCCCTACCCAAATACAACAACATTCAGAATCTTAGAGCAATTGGGAATCAAATTGATAGATCCAAACTAATAATTTTTTTATGATGTACTCACAATAAGTAAGTTTTTCCCCAGTCGTCTCTGTTCTGAAACGCTGTCCAAAGGTTGATGACTTTAATATCCAAATGCTTGCCTAGTTCTAGCAACGCTTCAGCGTATGCGCGGCAGGTTTCATTTGATCGAGCTTGGCTAACGAATGTATCACTGGATTTGGGACATGGGTATGAAACATTTTAGTATTCATGTATACTTGGGAAGCTAATATGAAACCTTGATTTAAGTTCGGGTCAGTGATCACCCGTAATAATCGTAGATCATTGCCTTATCCACAGGGGGAGAAGTAAGAAAAACGATCCTCGTATCATCACAGAGACTCTGTAAATTGGCCAAAAATTGCAAGAAGATATTCCTCCTTGTCAGAATCTTGAAGCACACATTTTGACAATGCATAATAATTGTCAACCAAGATCAAATAAAAGAACAGGTAAAGAGTAGACAATTGTAGTAATGATTTTTACAGATCACCTCGAATAAGATGTACCTTGATATGAAGGGCGATTTTCTTCATGTTTTCAACGTATTCGAGAAGAGGAACATGAGGGCCTAATCCACTCGGGTGCGGATGAATTGCATCGTTACCACCATAATATACTATAACCAGAGAAGGCTGAACAGCTGCATCCTGGATTTTTAATTTAAGTATGGCATGAAGATTCAAAGGTTCATACTTCTGTGCAGTGGATATCTGAATTAAAGATACCTGCGGGAAAATCTGATTCAACACTTGAAGGGCGTTCCTCGAATTCCAACCAGCGTATCCTCGCAATACTATGTCTGCCTAAAGAAAAAGTTGTGGACAAAAAGGAAAATAAATAAATCTTCCAAAGACGATAATGATTCATTTTTCCGTAATTTCTCTGGATCTTTCATTTGTGGTCTACTAGTACTGCCGAACCCACCTAAATTTCGATTAAACTTATTAGACAGGGTCTCCAAATGTCCCATGATACATCAAGGGGAAAAGGCATCTTTTGTCCTAAATACATGACAAATCGTAGCTCAAGGAAACTAGAAAAGTGAACCTTTTTTTTGAAAAGAATAGAGGGATGAGAATCGGAGAAGATGAAAGCCAGCACGGTACTGATGCTAAGAATTATAACAAGTGAAGGATACTAAGAATACCTTCCTACTATAGAGATCAGCAAGAATGGCTCCCCAGCCTCCGACGTGGAAGCTCATCTGCACAATGGACGATCCGAACAGAACAATCTGGGGCCGACTCGGACCCACCATTTTCCCACTGATCAATGGCAACCACTGAGTCTCTCCAGATTCTGTGTTTCACTGAAGCAAAAATATACCTCAATGGAAGACAACAACAAACGGAAGAGAACAAAATGGTAAAAGGAGAATGAGAACCTCAAACGATGATGGATCCTCCAAGGATAGAAATCATTTGCCTCAAATTTATTCTGTCCTTTTCATGGCCTTTTTTGCTCTAATGGTCCCTCTTGGATGAATGATGATTGTTAGGTGAAGAAAGATTAAAGAAAGCTTCATTTTCTTTTGTATGTTATATAATAATATTAACAGTGTAGAATGTTGCCACAAGCATTGTCCAAATGGGTGTAACGGATGAGTCATTCATCATAAGTTCAAATATTCTACTAACTTTTTTAGATGAACTTGTCGTAAGATTGCTCGATGCAATTTACTTACTTAGCATGATTTGTAAGTCATTGCATTAACTTGAGTTTTATCCGATACAACTTAAAGAAATAACTTTATATATAAGTTTTGATATGTTGTACACCAACTGTGCACACTTATGTAAATATCGATAAGGTGAAATTCATCTAATAGATATATAATTTTGATATGTTTCATAACAAATACCAAATAGGATAGTTGACGTCTTCTATTATGAGCAAAATGGAGGGAAAATTATGTGCAAGACATTATCTTATTACGCGATCCATAGGAAATTGGATAAACATTTGTTGAATTAAGTAGAGAATAGATCAAACAAATAAATTTTGGACGAAAAGGAGAGTGACCAGGCTACCGAATATTTTGTAGAGAGAGAGAGAGACCATATTTAGATCTGCTGTAGTGGGTTGGTTCTTTGTTACATAAATTTGAGGTAAAGAAAGAAAGAATATGGCCACTGATATTGCAATAAAGATCTGCAATAAAGATGTTGGTGGAGTTGAGTGGAGCACGGAGTGTTTGACAAGAGGTCACGAGTTCTATTCTTTTTATTAACATTTTTTCAGTTAAGTTGGTCACATAATGTTTGTTCAAATACAATATTATGGTTTATCTAACTAACATGATTTACATACTATTGCGTTGATCTTAAGATTTATCGATACTCAACGAATGATAAGGACCGCAAATTTTTACATCATTAAAAAAAACAAAGAAATGTTCTGCTTGCAATTTGGAGATTGTATATGTAAGTAAAGGGATAGGAAAGACCATTTTTGAGTTAAAGCACTTTTAGGATTATTATTATATATTTGATTAGCACTAATTGAGAATCATATGTAGGTTACAAACCACGAAACTTATTTTATTTTGAGCTTTAAAAATCTACAATTTAAAATTTATATATGCGCAACATTTTCCAAACTCGTGAAATCATAACTAATACAAACTTCTGGTGATTGGACCGATTTGACATGACATAAGACAAACAGAAAGACAGACAAGGCCACACGGGGTTTAATTATTTATTTTTCTATACTTTGATAAATTTATTATTTTTCATTATTTTAAAAAAGAAAACCTAATAATAGTGTGTTAATAAATCATACTAAATAAATTGATAAAAATAATAATATTTAAAAAATCAGTTAAAAAATGATAGTAAAATGGGTATAATTCAAAAATTAAAATAAAACAAACCAAATTAAAATATATCATTTTATTTTGTATCTAAAATAACCAAATTTTGGGGGGAAAATCTAATAAAAATTAATATAAACAAATTAAAGCTTAGGTTCGTTTAGTTTAACCCATTTTGTAAGAAATGAGAATGTAATTAAAAAGGTGAGTAAGCACCTTACAAAAGTTTTTGGTTTTAAAAAATGCAAGAAATTTCATCTGGATTAGCAACTAAAGCCAAGATCTCAATTAGTTAAGTGCATCAAACTAGTTAAAATATTGTTTCAAGTGGGGAAAGTATTGAACCTGTTGTGCTGAGTAAATAGAGCTAACTGGTCAAATAACAAGTTCCATACATCAAGAATAAATGAACTAGAAATTTAAAATGATGTAAGCATTGTTTATAAAAGTTCGAAGACAATCATTCTGTATCTACTTTTCTTTCCGAATTGAAAGAAATTCATTTTGAAGACTTTCATTTACATAAAAACTTGTACAAATTCATTTGGTTGAATATAAACCCCATGTTTTACTGTCGTTGATTTGAGAAAGATTTGACGAAAGAGTATTGAGATCATCGTTTGTCCAAGAATCCATTTTCGAATTTGGTTTGAAAATGAAATGAAAAAGGAAGAAATCTTGGTTTTTCAGAATTAAACTCGAAGAAATCATGATTTTTTCGAAGGTGTAAATGACGTCAATTTATAAGAGTATGTTTTGATTTTCAAAATATGGATATTACAACATTTTCAGAATTTTTTTTAAAAAATCATTTTTTCCCACATTTTTCTGATTTTTAACAATTTTAAAATATTTTTAAGGCCGGAATCAACGTCCAAATCATCCCAACAATCTTTTTTTTTTCTTTCTATTTTTATATTTTTTCCATAATTAATAATAGCCAGATTTCTTTGGCAGTTGATCAGATTTGGAGTGAAGAAAAACACAAGTCGTGGGAGTCGATTTCACGGGAAAGAAATAAGGATTATGCTACATGTACAATTGGATTTTTATTGCTAGAGACGTTAGAAAGGTGCATAAAGACTACTAATCAATTTTATTATAGATTAATTTTAATTTTTGATAAACCCATATTTTTTTCCTTTCTAGCAATAAACCCATGTTTTGTCCTCTCATTAAATCACAAATTTCTTCATGAAGTGCGTAAAACCAATTTTTCTTCTAAACATCCTCGGAAAGCAATTAAATTTATAAGCCACACTCACATTTATCGATCGGTTGTTACAACTCATGATCAATTGGAATTCCACGGCAGTCAATGAGTCATTTGGCAACTGCCAATTAATGGTCATCATAGGTGGTGTAATGGTGAAGTAGAGGAGCTCCACTTGATAGATCATATTCATGCATGTGAGTAATGTTCTCATCCACTCATCACATGACACGTATACTGATGGATGAATCATGATCACTCATTCATACATCATGATTGAATGAGTGAACATGATTTATGTACTCAGCACACATGTCATGTACTGAGTGAGTAATCACACTATTCATGTGAGTAGTATGGACAAAACCAAGAGGCTAGACTTTTACAGGGATTTCAAATCAATTCTTGTTTTAGCCAAATTTGAATTTGTAAGTGAACTTACTGTTTTAAAAGTATGTGTATGTTTTAAATCGATTGAGCATGTTATTATTTGATAATTTTTGTTTCTGAAATAAAATTTGGTTTTGAGTATTGTTATGATTCAAAATCTAATTGGAAAGGAACTCCGAAATATGATATAATATGACACTGATTTAGTGGGTTATAATAACTGATATAGGACCTTGCCCCTTAGAGGAGTGAAAATTAGATGCTGATCAATATCCATTGAAAAATTAGAGGACTTTAAGTGCTTTACGATTCTATCTTGTTTATGAAATTCTCAGTATGAAGATATGTTATGTTATGATAAGAGCTATGATTTGATTTAAAAAATTATATATATGTACCTTATTCACGTTCGATCGAATGCTAAACACTCACTCTTTACTTCTATCTCCAGATAAGAATGAAGAATAAATAGAAGAAGATCTTATATAGTTTTGGCGTTATTGAAAAGAACAGATTTAGAATTTCTGGTGTTATTTGATTTTTGCTGCCATTATCTTGATGAATTTTACCTTCCGTTGATACATTTTGCTTATATTTTGTATTTGGGATGTAGAGCATATTTTGTTATATAATAATATATTGGTTTTTGATAAATTATGTAATATGAGTGATAAGCCCAAATCTTATAGAGATTTTAGGGATTTTATTTTATAATATTTGTGCTTATATGTAATTATTATCCCTAATTATGTGCTTATCTGAATTAATTTTATAATATTTGTAGATTTGGATAAAAGAGAAAAAAAGCCTAATTTGGGAGATAAGATGATTTTATAAAATTTCAAAGGAAACAAAATAACAAAAGCAAAGAAATAAAATATTTTTATATTTTATTATCTTGAGAATATTGAAGTTTTGGAAGAAAATCTGTGCAGATCTTGATAAATAAAATCTTTACAATCTTATCTACAAATTTTGAACTTTACATGAGCTTCAAGTAGTTGGAGGTTTAGGCCCATGAAGTGGAGATAAAAAGAGACTTAAAGAGAAGGGCAGAAGGAGGGGAAAAAAGAGAAAAAGAAAAAGCAGCGTAGAAGGGAGGAAGGAGGAGTCAAGAACTGAGAGAGAAGAAGGCAGAGACTTAAGGAGAAAGCCAGAAGAGAGAGGCAGAATAGAGAGGAGAGAGAAAAGAAGGGAGGAGGCAGAGAATAGTCACGTAAAGAAAGGAGGATAGCATAAACGAAAAAAGAGGAAGGAAGAGAAGACGGAAGTGCAGAATTGAAGGAGGAAGACATAAGACAGAAGCAGGAGAAATTCCTCAACACACGCCAAAAATCACTGAGAATTCCTCTTATTTCTTCTTTATTTGTTTTCTTCTATGAACTTAAACATGAATCTTCACTTTTGTTTTGAATTTATGTAATAACTTTATCTAAAATAAGACCACGATAGGGCCAAACAATACTTTGTTTGATAGTTAGTTTCTTTTCAATATATTATTTTTCTCAATATTATTGATTGATATTGGTTTAATATTATTTTTTAATAGCGTGATCAACTATTTACATTTTTCTCAATACTAGGTAAAGACACATGCGACGCACGTGAAAATACATTTCAGTTATCAGTAATTGTTGTTAAAGAAATGAGATCGGAAGAGATTAATTTACAGAAAATTATATATTAATGATTTTCATGTTATTTTAGTTAATAGAAAATGAGTAATGCTACATGTACAACTAAATTTGTACAATAATTCTTACAACACAAATTTTTTTTTCAAAATCTCATGATAAATTAAATATAAAATCTCATTATACAATAACAAAATCTTACGATATAATTGTTGTAAATATCGTAGTACGATATATTGATTGTTCTTTTAACATTATCCGTAGAAAATTCAATGTAATATAATTTGTACAACAAGTATTATAAAATGAGTGCAAAAGATATTTGTTTAAAAATTTTATGTGTTATAAATCTAAGGTTATTCTTGAATGGAAGGATTTCAATACATTCAACTGTATTTTTGTTATTTAGTGAAGTAACATCGTAAACTTCAAATCCACTCATTTCATGTGTATATAATAGTATTTCATGTTAATTATGATATATTTTAAGTCCACCCAATAATGATGTAATTTGAAATTCATTCTACTTTATATAAATAATAATATGTAAATAAGTCGTTTATAGATTCAATATTCTATTGTTTCACTGTCAATAACAAAATTATAATTCTAATCCATGAATTTGAAATCAATTCATCAAAGCGCAATCTAAATAAATTAATAATTGTTGAAAAACATATTAGTAATAAATCTTATAATTTTGTATAAATTAGACATTGGAGAAAATATAATATAGAATTGATATCATAATAATAATTAAAATTAAATTTGAGAGAAGAAAAAATTATAATACATAGCGTTGACCATTTATTTTACCACGTGCAACTTATTTATGAAAAATAAAAATACAATATAGCTAGATAATATATTCTAAATCTTAAATTAAATTATTGCGTCAAATGTTTTCTTCCTTTATATTTTCAATTTTTATTGCTTTCACGATTTTTTTTTGTCATCAGCTTTTTCTTCTTTGTGAAAAAAAAATATTCTCATCATCTTCATTAGCAAATCTTATGGTGCTGTCGACATCAATCATTTGCATTTTCATATCTGTATTTTTTGATTCTTTTGTTGGACAACTTCTTTTTTCATAATAATTTTGATGCTGAAAATCTTTCCGTGCAACAATTTAATTATCCTCAATATTCATTCTTGTGTTGTTATCGTCTTCTATTACTTATATTTCAATATTGTTACAATTGAGACAATTGATGATCGTCTTTTTTCTTTTTAATTTCTTGTTGTTCGGAATCTATTGATATCTTTTTGCATTCAATGTTTTCGTTGCTGAAATTTTTTCTTATATTGAATGTGTTTAATTATAAATTATTTAAATCGTTTTGTTTATTTTGAGAAGAAATGTATATTATTCTCTATTTGATGTCTCTACAGGTCTCACACAAATTAAGTTTTTTTGTGAAATTTTTTTTCGTTTAATATACAAGCAAATAAAATCAATGAATTTTGGTTATTTCATCTTCTAGACAAATGAAAAATATGATTTAATTAATATGATATTAATTTATAAAAAAGTGTTCAACTCTTAGTGATATAACAGATTTATGCAATATATTATTTAAATACAAAAATTCAAAATTACGATCAACATATTTTTTTTATATTTCATACTATATTATTGGAAGTATTAAATTTTTATATATTAATTTTTTTCTTGAGAAACTTCTTGCACATATAAACTCATTCAAAAGATTATAGATTTACAAAATAAAATAAATCATATTCAATTTAATATTTTGTGAAAAATTATGCTCACTTCATCTATAAGCAAATAAAAACCAAATAATTTCGTCCTTTCTTATTATTAATCATAAGGAGAAATATTGAGTAATGCTAATGATAATTTTTGTAAAGATTTATTCATAATAATTTTAAAAATTTACCTTCAAACATATGTCATTTCAGATTACATAAAGCTATAAGTGATTTTCTTATATCCATATTTTGTAAAATACTTTTTTGTCTCAAATAAGTAATTGTTATAGTTTCTGACCTTTACAAAGACCAAAAATATTTAAAATTAGTAAAACTATATGTATTCAATCATATATTGTTAGATTTTAAAAATAAACTAAGGCTTTGAAAAATATTAGTTGGATTTTTTTTATAAAGAAATATAGATAGAATAAATACTCACGAAATATTTATAAGGTCATCTTTCTTTTATATCCGATAATGCTTCGTATCATTTTTGTGAAATGTAATTAACTGTCAAACCTTCTTCATAACACCAACCCACATGATTTAATTATTTGGCTTCATTATTTTAATTCGTCGTTTTAAATTAAATAATCTCAATTAATGTAAAATAAAAATATTTAACATCATTTCCTTACACAAATTATGTGTTTTTCGTGGAAAAAATTTACTATATTTACAATCAAATAAAACAAAAGAATTTTGGTATTTCAATATTTTAAAAAACTAATTGTTTTGGGAAAAAATTATTTTCACTTAATCTATAAACAAATAAAACCAATGAATTTTTGTATTTCAATATTTTCAAATTAATAATTTGTGGAAAAAAATATGTTCAATTCATCNGTAGATAGATAATTTTGACATCATCATAATAATTGATTTTACAAAAACATTCTCACCAAATTAAAGATAAACTTCTTGCATATATAAAATCATTCAAAAGATTATAAATCTACAAAATAAAATACATCACATTCAAATTAACAAATATTTTTGTGAAAAACATTTGTTCACTTCATCTACAAGTAAATAAAAACCAAATAATTTTGACATTGTCTTTGGAGAAGTGGTGAATAAAGCTAATGAATAATTTTTATAAAAATTTATTTATCATAATTTTAAAAATTTACATTCAAAGATATATTTTTAAGTTTACAAAAAGTTGTAACTGTTTTATCAATATATAGATTAGTTTAATTATTTGGCTTCATTAGTTTAATTATTCGTTTTAAAATAATTAATCTTAATTAAGGTAAAATAAAAGATTTTTAACATCATATCTTTATAAAAATTAAGTTTTTTTGTGAAAAAAATATTTTCACTTTATTTACAAGTAAATAAAACCAAAGAATTTTTGTATTTAATCTTCTGCAAATTAACTTTTTCGTGAAAAAAACTAAAAATTAAGTTTTTTGTGAAAAAATCCTTTTCACTTCATCTATAAGAAAATAAAACCAATATATTTTGGTATTTCAATCTTTTCAAATTATATTTTTTGTGAAAAAAATTTGTTCAATTCATTTACAAGAAAATAAAAATCAAATAATTTTTAGAGTTTCAGCTTTCTTGACAATTTGATCATTATCTAGCATAAATGTAGTTTGACAATTTTGTCCTGATCATAATAACTGATTTTACAAAAATATCCTTACTAAATTTCTCTTGTATGTACAAACTAAAGACAAAGTTGACAATACACAATAGAAAAATTTTGACCTTGGTTCACACTTTTATAATATGTATAGATTATTGATTGATTATTTTATTTAATAATTTAGATTAATAATCTATATATAATATTTTTATTTATGTTGTCTAGCTTAAGTTAAGTGATACAAATTCTAATAATTAAATATTAGTAACTGCGGGATCGACACTTGGACTCATAATCTATTTACTATAACTTGACTTAGTCCGCTTGCTCGATTTATTCCCAACAGAAATCGTCGGTCAACTAGTCTTATTGTTTCGAATTTTATTTTGAAGCAACGCCGATTCCGCTCCTCGGCTCGGAGCTTGAAATCTCTAGATATATATTAAACAAACAATTTAAGTGGATTTGTTTGTATGATTTTAAATTCTTTATGCTAAATCTTCCGTCCAATGCAGCCTTATGATTTTCATTTAAGGCACGACCTCACGTGTGATGAACGTGCGACTTCCTAGTAATATGATATAACATAATCTCAATTACTTTAATTATTCAAGACTTGAAACCGTCTTGTAACCAACGAATGAGACAAATAATTCGGTGAAAAAAATTCAATAAAAAATAAAAAGTTTTTTTAATAAATAATATTAAAATTTTAATAATAAGTTTTATAAAATGTTTCCAATGTTCATTAATTAACGTTAATATTGTGCTACAAATATTTATTGTGAAAAATTGCTTCGATCATGAAATTCAAAAAAATGTTTTGATAAATCATTCATATATTATTCAATAATTATTTTTGAGGTTTATTCAAAGTAAACAAAATTTACAAGTACTCTCAAAAAATAACATGCATTTCCAAAAATAAAGTTGGATTGGATTCAATTCTGCTTAAACAAATTTCTATTAGATTTAATGAGTCCATATCCATCACTGTAATAAAAATGACTAATAACGGCTAAGTGATTTCAAATCTACAGATTTAGAGAAGTTAAACAATTTAAATGGATTCGTTTGAATAATTTGAAATCTTTTCATGTTAAATCTATCAATCCAATGCAACATAATAATTTCCATATAAAACATGCATGTGCGAGACACGTGCGACTAGCACGTTTCCATATACACCATGTTTTCACGTGTAACACACGTGCAATTTGCTAGTAAATTTCCATATAGGACATATCTTCACGTCCAACACACGTTCAACTTACTAGTGATATAAAATAACATATCCCCGACTACTTTAAATTTTCCTAGTCTTGAAACCATCCAATTAGGCATAAATAATTCTACACAAGAAAAAAATTCCAATAAAAGTACTTAGCTTCCGCAATCATTATGTTGATGAATTTAAACTTCCGTTGATGTACTTAGCTCATGTTTTTTAACTTGAGATGTAAGAACAAATTTCATATACAAGTTTTTGGTTAAATTATGTACTACGTACAAGACTTGTTGTTTTCGAATTTTATTGAAAGCAACGAGGATGTTACTTGATCCAAGCGCGGGACATGACAGCCTCAACCTACCAAATTACACATAAGCCTGCAAGGTTGGCCACCTCGCAACCTAAAACTAGTGGGTTGGATTGGTGTCTTCCCAACTTGCCAAACCCCACTTAATGGTGGGTTGCTGCGAGTTGTGAGTCGGCTTGTCCCACTAGCCCGTTTTAATACCTGTAATCTAAGGCCAATATGCTTGGGTTCATAACATAAAGCTTTGTGCCCCTATCAATTGCAAACTCATAAGATCCATTTTCAACCTACTTTGAATATGAGTGCTACTGCTGTTGAGACACATGTCGTAACAGAGAAAAAATTTGGAGGGATAACAACTTTATTTGTTGAAGGGAAAAAGGGTGGATGGACTGCAAAAGGAAAATGACAAGGGAAATGTAGGGGTTGCTAAGGTTGATAAGAGCTCAAGGATTAATAACATTAGGGAGTTTCGTTCTTTCAATTTTGTCCTAATTGAACATAATAGGGAAATTTTGAAACCATATTGGAGGCAAGGGAATTTGAGTAAAGATGCATACAATTGAAGTGGATTTGTTTGAAAATTTACAATCTTTTCGTGTTAAATCTCTCAATCCAATGCAACCTCATAGTTTCCATATAAAACATGCACGTGCGAGAAACGTGCGACTAGCATGTTTCCATATAAAGCATGATTGCACGTGAAACGCACGTTCGACTTTCTAGTATCTATATAGGACATATCTTCATGTGCAACATACGTTCAACTTATTAACAATATAAAATTACATACTCCCAACTACTTTAAAATTCCCAAGTTTCGAAGCCATCCAATTAGGCATAAATAATCTGCACAAGAAAAAAATTCCAATAAAAGGCATGACAACAAAATGTCAGGAGTAGAGTAAATCATTTAAAGTTTTAAAACCAACACACCAAACATTTCAGACTAAAAAACTACAGTAGAAGCTAAATCCTCTCCCAGGGTGGCTAGACATGACTCGCCAGCCTACGACTATGGACATCCCCCTGGTCCTCCCCAAAATGCACCTTCCGGCTATGACCTTTGAATCATTCATCCTCCGCTCTCTCAACGCTTGAACCAGCGTTGTTTGAACCCATTTGAACTTATCCTCCTGCTAGGTGAATATTAGGGATTTGAGGAGTCACAGGATAAGCAATCACTGGCAACAATGCACCAGCATGCTGGTTGTCTCGTGTTGGCCATGAATAACTCAGTTGTCATGCCGGAGATGGAAGCTTTCGGATGCAAAGTCTTTACAACACGTGAAACCAATGTTATGAATTTCATCATCAATTTTTGTAACATAATAAGATTAATGAACATTTAAAACATTGTATAAAACTTTTTAATAAAAAATTTGTAATATTTTTTTTATTAAAAAACTTTGTGATGTATATTTTTTTAACTTAAATGTTTTTCTTATTTGAATTATATATAATGTCTTGGTTTCGAAACTTGGAATCATATAAACTAGTCAAGATTATGTTATTTTATATTAATAGATGTTAGTCTCAGGTGCATAATTTTGAGATATAAATATGAAAATAAATAATAAAATTGGACAACGAGATTTACATGAAAAATTCTAAAACTTATTAGGGTAAAAACCATGGGTAAGATGAAAATAATTTTACTATAATATTTTATGGTGTACAAACCATTTACTGCGTTTCCATACAGACCACTCACTCTCTTAATAATGGAGAACAAAATACATCATAAATATTATAGACAAACATACTCAAATAAGAATGTCTTAACATGAGAGATAAACTCGAGCATGAGATTACATGAAATGAGAGGAGAGAGCTCTATTTATAGAGTTCTTTCATTACTGTGAAACGTGTTCCAAATTAATTGAAACATGTTTCCTTCATCAGCTTTTCCCCCCAGCCACTCAATAATTAATGACATTTCTCTCACTTGAAGATTTGATTGAAAATAAAACATATATCTGCACATCCTTTTGATCTTTCCACTCCATGCTGATTACGTTTCCTCTAGGTCACTTGAGGATCTACACTACTCAAATTTATCTGTATTCACTGGCTTGATCAGAAAATCAGATACATTGTCCTTTGTATAAATTTTCTGCATATCCACACTTATTTCTTCAACTACTTCTTGCACAAAATGAGATTGAACTCCAATGTGGCTAGTCCTGGAATGAAAGATGGATTTCTTGCGATGTGCAAGGCAATCTGAGAGTCACAAAACAAAAGAACTTTATGTTGTTTGTGCTCGATTTCTTCTAATAATTTTTTAATCCATATTGTCTCCTTGCAAGCTTAAGTAGCTGCCATTTATTCTGTCTCTATTGTAGATAATGTCACAATTGTTTGCAGTTTTTAAACTCATCTTACTGCTCCCTCTGCAAGTTTAAACACATAACAAGTATTATATTTTCTCTTATCAAGGTCACCTGCATAATTTGAATCGACATAGCCCCCTCAATGTAAAATTCGATTCTCCATAACATAATGCACTATTTGAGGTACATTTAATGTATTTAAAGATCCTCTTAACAGTGCTTCAATGCTCTCGTCCAGGATTCGTCATATACCAACTAACTGCTCCCACTGCTGGAGAAATGTCTGGTCTTTTACAGATCATGACAAACATCAAACTTCTCATTGCTGATGCAGATGGTAGTCGAGACATCTCCATCCTCTCTACTTCACTGCTAGGACACATCTCGGAGGATAACTTGAAGTTAACGGGAAGAAAGGTCGAAATTTTATTAATACATGAAGCGTTGCAAGATTTTCTTCAAATAATTGTTCTGTGAAATACAAATCTTTCTGTTACTTCTGTCTCGGTGAACTTGCATCTCTAAAATCTTGTTCGGTAATTCCAAATCATTCATATCAAATTCCATAGACAACTGTGTCTTCAATTCTTGGACCTGATCTTTGTTGGGGCCAACTATCAACATGTCGTCCACATACAAAAGAAAAATGATATAATCATCACCAGACCTCTTGAAATATATACAAGGGTCTGCACTCAGACTATTGTATCCAATGCTCATGATATAGGAATCAAATCTCTTGTACCAATACCTCAACGCCTATTTGAGATCATACAAAGATTTGTTCAACTCTCAAACCAAGTTCTCTTTTTCTTTTTCGACAAACCTTATGGCTGGAGCATATAGATTTCTTTTTCAAGATTTTCATGAAAAAATGTCGTTTTCACATGTAGATGTTCTAGATGTAGGTCAAACACCACACATAATGCAAACGCTACTTTGATTGTTGTAATCCAAACCACAGGAGAAAATATCTCATTGAAGTCAATGTCTTCTTTTTGAGCATACTCTTTAACTACCAATCTAGCACGATACCGCTCCACTTGGTTACTGCCATTACACTTGATCTTATAGACTCATCTGTTACCAGTTATATTCTTCCCTCCTTGTAATGTAACAAGATTCCAAGTTTTATTCACATCCAATGCCTCCAATTCTTCTTGCATTTCTATCATCCATTAGGATACATCTGAGCTTTGAGTATCCTTATGGAAACTCGATGGCTCATCATCCTATGATAATAGACAATATTCAAAATTGCTTTAAGAGACATAATCTGAAAGCCAACCAGGTGGTCTTCCCTCTCGAGTTGACTGCCTCACTTTGAAAACTTCAGACTCAACATTTTCTTGTTCCTCGTGCTCCGATATTTCTTCACAAGAAATTTGATCTTCGTCTTTCTTATTTTCTACATGAATTATAGTAGTTTCGGAATTCAGTGATCCTTTGTCTCTCTTTGCTTTATCTTCCTCGAAGATAACATCCATGCTGATGACAAGCTTGTGGACAGTAGGATCTTACAAGCGAAACCCCTTACTTCATCAGGACCAAGAAGATACATTTTCTCTATTTCGAATCCAATTCAATATTTCTTGCTCATTGTACAGAACGTAAACAAAACTTACAAATTTATACATCAGAGTCTTCAGAACATTTGCCACTGGAGGAGAACGATTGATGATATAACAAATGGTTTTGATTGCTTCAGCCCAAAATGACTTGGCTAAACCCACAGTCCTCAACATGGTTCTATTTCTGTCCAACAAGGTTCTGTTTATCTGCTCCTCCACTCCATTCTATTGAGGTGTGTTAACCATCGTGAATTGTCTTTTTTGATGCCCTCACGTGGGAAAAATGCATCAAATTCATCAATGGTATATTCTTCCCCATGGTCAGTCCTTAAACACTTGATTTTCTTTTCAGAATCAAGTTAAACCCACACTATGAAATCTTTGAAGGCATGGACGACATCTGATTTCTTCTTGATTGGATACACCCAATATCTCATAGAGAAATTATTAATGAATGACACAAAGTATTTTGCTCCTCCTACATATACAACCGGTGCTTGCCAAACATCCAAATGATTCAACTCCAATATGCTTTTACTTCTGGAAATAGAAGTGCCAAATTTTAATCTGTGTTGTTTACTAGTAACACTATGATCACAAAATGGTAGTGAAAATTTTATAATCCTTGGGCAGCAGCTTCTGTTTTGAGAGAATTTTCAACCTTCGTTCTAACATATGCCAAAGCTTTTTATGCCATAACACTATTAATTCTTCTCCTGAACCAATCTATGCAACATCTAATTCCGCTTCTTTGTGTATTTCTCTTAAAAGTACATACAGATTTGTAACAACTTTTTCCACTTTCATAAACACAAGCACGCCCTTCAAAATTTTCATGATCCTATTCTCGATACGAGTTTTGCATCCGATAACATCCAATTGCCCGAAGGACAAAGGATTCTTCTTCTATCCCTTCACATGTCTTACCTCCTGTATTGTGCAAATGGCGTCATCTAACATTTTTATTTTGATAGTATTGACCCCAATGATTTCCAATGTATGACCATTTTCCATGAATACAGATCCTCCCGAGGATGGTTCATACCTATCGAACCATTCTCTCTAAGATGCAATGTGCTACGTTGCTCTTGAATCCATGATCCATATATCACAAATTTGTGTATGCTTTCTGCAACTGTTGCTGTTTCGCTGAAAAATATTTCACCATCGCTTGAAGTATTGTCCACATTTTCTAGAGAACTCATCTCGATACTCATACACTCTTTCTTTAAGTACCTTTTACCGCCATATTTAAAGCATTAAATATTTTTCTTTTTACTTCTTGAATTTGATCCAACTCGCTTTTGGCTCCATTGGAGTCACGATCCATCAATCTTGCTCTATTTTATATCCCATAGAGGTGAGTTCGACAAATAGAATAATTAGAGCGTTGATATGTTCGGTCATTGATGAGGATTCCGCCATCCGAAAAGTATAAAGCCTTCTCTTTATAAAAATCTTATTGTGTAGTTACTTGACTTCGTACATTTTGACTTGACTTTGTACATTTTTGTCAGAGTATCCTAGATATTTTTTTCGTCTTTATCTCAGAGATACTTGACAATACGTTGTCTACTATATCTAAGTGTAAATTGGAAACTATATTATCATTCGTCTCATTCAACTTTCCGTCGTTCGTCATTTCCCTCGTTCTATCTCCAATAGTCGCCAAGCAATTCTCCTTCCTTAAAATTATTTGTATTTATATTTTCCAAAACATAAAATTGCTCCCATTGAACTTTGTTATCTCGTATATTACCGCCACTATGCCTACAACAATTTAGTATACTGGAAAAAATAATTTCGCCTAAATAAAAAAATCTCAAAAAAATCTTTTTAATGTGGAAGATTAGTCTATGTTGCAACCAGAGAGCAAACTCAGAATTTTAAAAAATTTTATTACCACTTGTTGGTCTCAGGTTCGACATCTTTAGATATAAATATGAATATAGAGAATAAAATTGGACACCAAGATTTACGCCGAAAACTCATAAAAATTATTGGGTAGAAACTACAAGCAAGATGAAAAGAATTTCATTATAATATTTTTATAGTGCACAACCACTCACTATATTTCTAAATAGAGTACATAATCTCTTAATACAACAGAACAAAAAAACTCACAAATATTATACAACATCACACTCAAATAAGAATGTATTAAGATGAGAGAAGAACTCAATAATAAGATTATATGAAATGAGTGGAGGAAGTTCTATTTGTAGAGTTATCTCTTTACGGTGAAACGTTTCTTTCATCACCTTCCCCCAATAGCTTTTCCCCCAACCACTCAATAATTGTCGACACTAGCAAATCACACGTGTGCCGCTCATGACGACATGCTCTATATGGAAATTTACTAGGAATTCGCACTTGAATTGCACGTGAAGACATGTTTTAAATGGAAAATATATGGTTGCATACCATAATAGCACGTATAGCTATCAACGTCTGAAATTTTTATTATTGTAATACAATATATCATTACACAATGACGAGCTTTATAAATAATTCCAAGTTTCCTTACCAACACATTCAAACATAAATATTTTAGAATCCAATAAATTAAAAGATCTCTGCAGGTGGCTAGACATGTCATTGCCTCCATCAATCGATGTTCTTGGTCCCTGGTCCTCCCTGAAATGCACCTTCAAGCCATGACCCTTGAATCTCTCATCCTCAGCTTTTTCAAAGTTTGAACGGAATCCATCCTCCGGCAAGGTGAAGTTTAGTGATTTGCGGGGTCCCAGGATATGTAACCACTGGCATCAATGCACCAGTTATACATAGGGTTTCTCTTGTCGGCCACACGCAACTCATGAAACCAATTTTATGAATCTTATCATCAATCTTTGTAACAAAATAGGGTTAATGAGCATTGAAACTGAAAGGAATCGTGTATTCCAAATTCAATTAATATTTATTTTTGTATTTCTAGACTAAAGTGTTGATTTGTTTCCTTAGATATAGATAATCCTATTTATGGGATTTATTCAATATAATTTGGGAACATATCCATATGATATTATATACCAATCTTGAATATAATTTGACTCTTATTAAACTCTTGTTTCCTTGTTTATAGGTATGAAGTATCTAGGGAGATCTAGGTCAAGAAGGTTCATATATATACATGAGGATCGATTATTCAAAGGGAGAGAGAAGAACAGGTTGCGGCTACTGGAGATTTGCTGAACTTAATCAAATTCAGTATTGAAGATTTTCATATGAAGAGTTTGTGTGATTGATTCACATAGTCACTGTGTTGCTGATTAGTGTTAACGACACTCAAGAACAACACTGACGCAGAGTGTTGATCGAATAGTTGTTTCGTTTGGTTTTAAGCAATACATTTATATTTTATGCATCTAGTTTTCAGTATTGGTTTATTTTGATGCATTTTAAATCCTTGGTGTGTCAAGGAATTTAAGTTTGATATTTTCACTAGTATTTTTTGGTGTAACCGGATTACATATTTTTCTAGTGAATTTCTTTCCATGAAGCATCACACAAGTATTCGTACTTGTGCATGATTTAATTCTGATATCAGTTTATTTATTGCAATTATACCTGCTTGTTATCTATTAATTTCCGCTGCAGTGTTGTGTGCTGGTGTTTCTAACACCTTAGCACAACACAAAATTCTGATGTATATATTGTTGAATATTTTCTGTGAGTTTATGAACGACAACCCTTTCAAGTGGTATCAGAGCCAACGCTTGATACACTAAGTGATTGATTCTGGTCTTCTGCTGTCTTTACAGGAAATACACTAAAAAACTTGATGGATCCGTTAGCTTCTAGAACTGCTTTCAGACCACCAGTCTTGGATGGATAAAACTATGCTTTCTGGAAAGTCAAGATGAGGATGTACATTAAATCTATTGAAGAAAGGGCATGGCAACGAGTTTTAAATGGTTGGTCTCCACCGAGAACAGTTGATGATGATGGGGATAGTAGAGTTAAACCTGAGAGCTCATGGTCTAATGATGAAGTCCAAACCTCAAACTTTAACTCAAAGGCTCTTAATGCGATATTCACCTTTGTTGATGTCAACATGTTTAGCCTTATCACTAACTGCATCTCTGCCAAAGAAGCGTGGGATATTCTTCAGAAGCACTGCGAATGGTCAGAAAGTGTTCGTAGAACTAAACTGAAGATGCTGACTTCCAAATTTGAGAGCCTCAGGATGGAAGAAAATGAGACCATTGTTGAGTATGATCGAAGACTTCGGGACATAGCTAATGAAGCTTTTAGTCTCGGTGATCCTATGTCTAATGAAAGACTGGTTAGCAAGATTTGAGATCTCTCCCTGAACGCTTCAACATAAAAATTTGTGCCATTGACGAGTCTAAGGATACTTCTACACTTAATTTGGAGGATTTGATCAGCTCACTTAGGATATTTGAGATGAATCTGGATCTACATAAAAGAAATAAAGGGAAGGCCGTTGCTCTGCAAACTACTGATGACTCCATGAACAGCCTAATTCAAGAAGCAAATGAATCTGATCTTGGTGAAGAATCAATTTCATTGATTACTAAGAAGTTTGGTGACTACTTGAAAAGGATGAGAGACGAGAAGAGAACCGTGTTAACACCAAAACCTTCCTTTTATCCTTTTGAAAGGAATAAAATGTATGTACCTACTCAAGGGAATTCAAGGTCAAAGAATGAAGTAGTGGGCTGACCAGAGGTAAAGAGAATTGATTCAGTACAGTGTCGTGAATGCTCTAGATTTGGTCATTATGCAAATGAGTGTGCTAATAGACTTTGCAGAAATACGAACATGACATCTTCATTGAGTGACAAAGATACTGATGAAGAAGGTGACTCTGAAGAAGGAGACAATTGTACCTCTCTATCTGCCATCCAGAGAGATAAATACAAACTGCAACACCAGGCCGCAACACTACGTCAATGTCACTGTGTCTTAATGCTAAATCTCTGGAAAATTCAGATCTTGATAAAATCCAGGGATCTGATCAAGAAGAGCTTACAGTGGAGATTGTACAGATAATGTACGAAGAACTTTATGATGACTGGCTCAAACATAATGAGACAAACTCCATACTCACAAAAGAAAACATTGATTTAAAAAGCAACTTGTCTCGTCTTGAAGTCTTGCTGAGTAGGAAGGACCTTGAACTATGCAAAGTCAAGGATGATCTTGAAAAGGCAACAAAGACACTTGCTAAATTCAACTCAAGCTCATCAAAACTTGACTCAATGCTAACCATGGGAAGGGACAGAAGTACTGGTCTTGGATAAGTTGAAAGTTTGTATGAACATGGTGAGTCATCTAACTCCAGTTCAAAGACCACAGTATTTGTGAAGAGTATTGAAGACTATGTTGACCCCTTAAGAGTAAATCCACCTCTGAAGACTGTGCAAAGCTCAAAGCTGGTCTCTGAACAAAAACTAAAAATTCCAGCTCATCTATCTCACCGTCAAAAGGTCGCTATTCAGCAAAGGTATCACAAGTCAAGAAGCTTGTGTCAAACTCAAAATCTAAGCAAAGAAAGCGTCATTTCAACTGTCACTACTGTTATAAGCATGGACACATCAGACCCTTCTGTTAAGAACTTAGGAACAACTACCTCAGCTGGCATTCAAACCAGGTGTTGCATAAGGTGTTGTCCAATACCAAGCCCAACACTGCAGTCAAACATTCTTCCACTAAGAAAATTTGGATAGCAAAAATCGTAAACTGATGCAATGTCATTTATACTTCATTGAAAACTAATATTGCAGGTGCATGGTACTTTGACAGTGGGTGTTTACGCCACATGACCGGAACTAAAAAACACCTCACGGATTATGTTGAAGTAAAAAGTGGGCGTGTGACCTATGGTGGTGGCGCTAAAAGAAGAATCGTAGGCAAAGAAAACCTGAATGTTGATGGGCTTCCTGAACTCCACAACGTTTTACAAGTTGAAGGACTTAACTCAAATCTAATAAGCATAAGTCAACTTTGTGATGATGATTTGTATGTTAGGTTCAATAAAAATAATTGTGAAGTTTAGAATAGTGCTAATATATGTATAATGTGAGGTGCTCGATCAGCTGACAATTGCTACCAATTGGGAGAAGGTGATGACTGTCGTAGTGAAGGTAAGTGATCTAGATCTCTGGCATAAAAAATTAGGCCACGTGAGCTTCAAGACCTTGAATTTGTGTAAGTTTGATGCTGTAAGAGGTATGCCAAATTTAAGTTCAGGTAATACATATGTATGTGGACCTTGTCAGAAAAGTAAACACACCCGTGTTGTGCATCTGGTGTTGCAACACTTTGGGACAACACGATGCCTTGAAATATTACACATGGATCTAATGGGTCCAATGGAAGTTGAGAGCTTGGGTGGTAAGAAATATTTGTTTGTTTGCGTTGATGATTTTTCGCGTTTTACTTTAGTAAGTTTTCTTAGAGAAAAATCTGATATATTTGATGCCTTTAAGAAATTACATGCTAGGATAACAAACTTGTTCGATATGAGGGTGGTTAAAATAAGAACTGATCATGGTAAGGAGTTTGAGAATTCACATTTTACCTCCTTATGTGAAAAGAAAGGAATCTCACATGAATTTTCTGCTCCTAAAACTCCTCAACAAAATGGAATAGCGGAATGGAAGAATCGAACCCTTCAAGAAATGGATCAGGTCATGCTAAGTTCTAAAAGTGTGTCGAAACGTTTTTGGGCCGAAGCTTTAAATACTGCGTGTCATATTTCCAACCGTGTATTTTTAAGGAGTGGATTTACCATGACATCCTATGAAATCTTGATGGGAAGAAAATTAAATCTTAAATACTTTCATATCTTTGGTTGTGTTTGTTATGCCTTAAATGATCGTGATCATCTTGTAAAATTTGACTCCAAAAGTGATAAATGTCTATTTCTCGGATATTCAATGAATAGTAGGGCTTATCGTGTTTTTAATTTGAGAACTAGAACAACTATTGAGTCAATTAATGTGATATTTGATGATTGTGCAGATTTGATAGGAAAAACTAAAGAGGATGATACTAAAGGACTATTGGATACCAGTGAGCCACTGACCAGTACTGGTGTTGAGCCTGGTATTGAGTCCAGTGAGACAACACCACGTACAACACCGCCTCTGAACCAAACAGAAGGCAAGGAAAATGAAGATGTCGATGATGATGTGATAATAAACAGCGAGAAAGATATTCCCAGCAAAATTCAGAAGAATCACCCATCATCACAAATTATTGGTGAAGTACATGAAGATGTGCAAACGAGGAAAAAGAAGAAGGTCGACTACCGAAAGATGATCGGATTGGTGTGCATGAGTTCCACATTCTCCCAGGTAAGTCACTCATGCTTTGTGTCTTTAATTGAACCCAAAAATATTAATGATGCATTAAAAGACGAATTTTGGGTTAATGCAATGCATGACGAACTTGAACAATTTATACGCAATGATTTATGAGATTTAGTGCCTCGACCCTTACCAATGTTATTGGAACGAAATGGATATTTAAAAATAAAACAGATGAATTCGGTAACATTATTCGAAATAAGGCTCGATTAGTAGCTCAAGGATATACACAGGTTGAGGGGGTGGATTTTGATGAAACATTCGCTCATGTAGCTCGAATTGAGTCTTTCCAATTGTTGCTTGCTGTTGCATGTCATATGCGTATTAAACTGTATCAAATGGATGTAAAAGGTGCTTTCTTGAATGGAATTCTGAATGATGAAGCATATGTAAGCCAATCTAAAGGATTTGAATATCCTCATCACATGAACCATGTCTACAAGCTGAAGAAGGCTCTATATGGGCTGAAACAGGCTCCACGAACATGGTATGGTAGGTTGGCCAAATATTTGATAAACTTGGGCTTCAAACGAGGTGAGGTTGATAAAACCTTTTTCATTCAAAAGCTGAAACATGATATTTTGATCTGTCAAGTGTATATAGATGATTGGAAAGTGATCTTTATGGGTAGCATCATTCAATTTCCTATAATCAATGCACACACGCCATCACGTAACTGTCCTTGTGGGTATTAATTCATTTTGTTTATTTGTGATAACAGTAATCCCACATTTTTTCGGTACACATTGAACAGGACTTACCCATGCACTATCAGATATATGATAGATAATACCTGCATCAAGGAGTTTGATAGTTTCTGCTTTTATTACCTCTTGCATCTTTGGATTCAATCTTCTCTGAGGTTGCACAAGAGGTGAGTACTTGTCTTCCATCAATATTTTGTGCATGCAAACTGATGGATTGACCCCTTTGATATCAGCCACCTTCCATGCAAATGCACTCTTGTGCACTTTCAAGACTTTCAGCAGTTTTTCCTCCATCACATCTATCAAATAAGAAGAAATAATCACATGAAGTTTATTATTCTCACCTAGATAGACATATTTCAGATGTGGAGGTAATGGCTTGAGCTCTAGAGTTGGTGGCTCCTCTAGGCTTGAATTATGAGGGATCAAGTCTCTTCGATCCCTCAAGTCTTCTAATCTCATCTTCATTGGCCTCTTTCATGGATGGTTGGCATTGATGTATGCCAATATTTCGGCTTTCTCTGCATCCAATTCGTCTTCTCTCAATTCCGTAGTGAGAGTGGCTTCCAAAGGGTCCCTAATAGTATCCTGCACATAGTTAGACACAAGAGAATCAAAATCATCAATTCTCAAACAACTCTCAGAATGCAGTGTGTGTTTAAGTGCACTAAAAACATCAAAAGTAATCTCCTCTTCTCCCACTCTCAATATCAACTTCCCTTCTTGCACATCAATTAGAGCCTTACTAGTTGCAAGGAATGGTCTCCCCAAAATCAAAGGCATCTCCGTATCCTCTTCCATGTCGAGCACCATGAAATCTGCAGGAAAAATGAATTTGTCCACTTTCACTAGCACATCCTCAATAACTCCCGTGGATACTTGACAGATCTGTCTGCTAGCTGTAAAGACATCCTTGTTGGCTTAGGTTCTCCTAACCCAAGTTTCCTAAAGACAGACAACGGCATGAGGTTAATGCTTGCACCAAGATCACATAATGCTTTATGAAAAACAACATCACCAATCATGCAAGGAATAGAAATACTCCCTGGATCCTTAAGTTTTAGTGGGATCTTGTTTTGAACCAAAGCAGAGCAATTTTCAGTTAGATTTACCGTCATGTGATCCTCCAATTTTATCTTGTTTGCTAAGATATCCTTCAAAAATTTAGCATAACTAGGCATTTGCATCAAAGCATCAGCAAAAGGAATATTTATATGCAATTTTTTAAACACCTCAAGGAACTTACCGAATTGTGCATCTAGTTTTGCTTTTTTCAATGCTGCAGAGAAAGGTGGAGGGATAACAATTTTAGGTTGTGCAGTGAGTGCTGGTGTAGAGTTAGAAGACTTACCTTTTGATGACTCAGTCTGTTCATTCAGCACTTGATTTTTTTCCACCCCTCTAGACTCTAAAATTTTTCCACTCTTCAACTCGATGGCCTTCACTTGCTCTTTTGGATTGGTTTCTGTGTTACTTGGCAAGGTGCCCGGCTCTCTACTTGCTATCATCTTAGCTAACTGTCCAATCTGATTCTCTAGCACCTTTATCAATGCATCCTGATTCAGTAGTCTAGTCTCGGTGACTGAAATGAACTGAGAAGTATTCAGTAGCCCAATCTGTTTAATGAAGTATTGTGTGTTACTCTTGTCTCTACCAGACTGATTATCCGGTGCTGTGAGTCAGTGTTGTCAACACTGTCTACAACACTGTTAACCTAACATGTCAAATTCAGGAGGAGTTGCACTTTCAAAACTCAGGGGGAGTTGCGAACTGGTCAATCATCATTTTTGGAAGTTTTTGTCCAGAAATGCAAAAAAAATGGAGATTGAAAGGAATCGTGTATTCCAAATTCAATTAATATTTTATTTTTGCATTTCTAGACTAAAGTGTTGATTTGTTTCCTTAGATATAGATAATCCTATTTATGGGATTTATTCAATATAATTTGGGAACATATCCATAAGATATTAAATACCAATCTTGAATAGAGTTTGACTCTTATTAAACTCTTGTTTCCTTGTTTATAGGTATGAAGTATCTAGGGAGATCTAGGTCAAGAAGGTTCATATATATACATGAGGATCGATTATTCAAAGGGAGAGAGAAGAACAGGTTGCGGCTACTGGAGATTTGCTGAACTTAATCAAATTCAGTATTGAAGATGTTCATATGAAGAGTTTGTGTGATTGATTCACATGGTCACTGTGTTGCTGATTGGTGTTAACGACACTCAAAGAACAACACTGACGCAGAGTGTTGATCGAAGAGTGGTTTCGTTTGGTTTTAAGCAATACGTTTTTATTTTATGCATCTAGTTTTCAGTATTGGTTTATTTTGATGTATTTTAAATCTTTGGTGTGTCAAGGATATTAAGTTTGATATTTTCACTAGTATTGTTTGGTGTAACCGGATTACATATATTTCTAGTGAATTTCTTGCCATGAGGCATCACACAAGTATTCGTATTTGTGCATGATTTAATTCTGATATCAGTTTATTTATTGCAACTATACCCGCTTGCTAACTATTAATTTCGGCTGCAGTGTTGTGTGCTGGTGTTGCCAACACCTTAGCACAACACAAAATTTTGATATATATATTGTTGAATACTTCTTGCGAGTTTATGAACGACAACCCTTTCAGAAACATTGTATAAACTTTTTATTAAAATTTGTAATATTTTTTTAGTAAAAAAAACTTTGTGATATATATTTTTTATTTGGATTTTTTATCTTGTCTGAATCATTTGTGTTTGATGTATTGGTTTCAAAAATTAAAATCATTTAAAGTAGTCGAGATTATGTTATTTTATATTACTACCAAGTTGCCCGTATGTCGCACATGATGATATGCTCTATATGGAAATTTAATAGCAATTCACACATGTGTTGCACGTAAATACATGTTTTAAATGAAACTTGTAAGGGTGCATCGGATCGGGAGACTTATCGTGAAAGGATTTCAAATCATTCAAACAAATCCTCTTAAATTGTTTGTTTAATTTATAAATCTATAGATTTGAGATCCTTTTAGCTATTATTCTCTATTTTTTTTATTACATAAATGTTGGATTTCAATTTCTTACTATATGGACTCATTTGAAGTCCATTATCTAAAATCAAATCATCCTATCTAAATGAAGCTTAAAAGAAATTGTTCTAAAGATAATTGTGAGAATGCGTGACTTTTTTTTGGTAAGCATTTGTAAAAATTGTTTATTTTGAAATAAACCTCTATAATAATTATTGAATAATTTAGAGAGAGGATTCCCTACTGTGGGGAGAGAAACATCATACGGTAATGTGCGCCTAAAACGTCACCGGGTTGCGTGCTGTCAAATTATTATTATTATTTCCTTATTTCCCTCGTTTTGGTTTGTTGAATTAATTAATTAGGACAAGAAAATAGAAATAATAATTATATTTTTTTAAAATAATCAATTAATTGATGCAAAGTGTATTTCTATTAAAAATAAAAAAAAAACATAAAAATTAAATTATATCAAATCTTTCGATAGAATAATTCAATGACTAATTAATGAATAATTTGACTTAAAAAAGTAAATATGAAAAAAAATGAAATAAAGTATAAATTTTTTTAAATAATTATATATAGTAAATTCGTAGTAAATTTATTTTTATAAAATAATATTTATAGACGGTTTAATTCTATTAAGTTAAATTAATGATTTTAAAATTAATTATTATTATATTTTTACTCGTCGTTAACTATTTCATCATATCATTCATTTGAATTTAAAGATATAATAATTTTGATTTAATAATAAACATATACGTAATTCAAGAAGAATAAAAACAATACATTATTAGTTTCTATGTATTTCAGTTTTTCAAAAATATTATAAAGATTAGATAAGTTAAAATTGTGAAATTAGAAGTATATTTCAATACGAAAATTAAAATAAATAATTCTTATATTTTGAGCCTTCAGTTCAGATCACACTATATCATATATTTTGAGCCTTCGATTTAGTTAACATTATATCAACATGAATTATTTATTTTTGATTCCATGTTTAAATATATTTCGAATTTTCACAAGTTTGTCTTATCTCATCTTTATACTGTCTTGAAAAAGTGAAATACATGAAAATTAATGATGTATTCGTATTGTTTGTATCCGTTTATTATTAAATAAAAATTGTTAGATCATATAATTCAGATAATGGTACGAAAGATACTAGTAAAATTATTATTATTAATATAATACAATTTAATTTTAAAATAATTAAACTTAATAAAATGAAACTATATATATTTTTTCAAACAAAATAAATTTAGAAAAAATTTAATATAAATAATTATTTAAAAATTTACCCTTTAGTTAAATTTTTTGTTTAGATTTATTTTTGAGTAAAACTAATCATTAATTTATCACTGATTTATTTTTTTTTGGAGATTTTGGTTTAATTTAATTTTTTTGTAAGTTTTTTAAAATTTTTAAGAGTAATATATTTTGCATGAATTAATTGAATATTTAAAAATCAATATATATACTAATTATTTTTATCTATCTTGTCCAATTTAATTAATTGAATAAACCAAAATGAGGGAAACAAAAGTTTTAAAAAATAAGTTTTGAGAGCACGCACAGTACCGTATGCTGTTTTTCTCCCCACAGTAGGGGATCCTCTCCCAATGAAACGAAGTCTTAACCGAAATAATAATTCGGAAAGAGAAATAATAACAATTAATAGAGTTTTATATAATACTCTACTACAATCATTTTGCTATGCTTGTTGAATATTCATTACATGTCGCATGACTCCTACAAAATCCAGTAGTCTTTTTGTTAAGTAATGATATAATGATGTTTGTTATTATTTTGTATGAATACAAAATCCAGAATCTCAAAATGCTTACAAATTTAATATTTACTAAAAGACTTATCTTTATATATATGAACATGTAAATTTCCTATAAGCATTAAAAACTAAGCCTGATCATAGGCCTTCATGCACTGAGAAAGGGAAAGCTATATTTCAGGTCTTGTAATTTGCAAAATTTTCACGGGTGTTTTTTGAAAAATATTATAAATTAATAAAACTATTGTAAAACTGTGGCAACTTCTAAAAATTTGTAAAACTAGTACAATCCGGGACTTACTGTCCCGGATTCAATTTTTTTTTATTATTTTTTTTAAAAAAATTTAAAAAATAAAATAAAAGGGATATCGGCGATTTATTGTGCAAAACCGTCGCTATTGACGACGGTTTAACAAAACCCGTCGCTATTGGCGACTGTTTCACCAAACACCGTCGCTATTAGCGACGATTTAAACAAAACCGTCGCTATTGGCGACAGTTTAAACAAAAACCGTCTCTATTTGCGACGGTTTTACTAAAAACCGTCGCTAAGGCACTGATTCAAACCGTCGCTAAGGCCCGGATTCAAATTATCCGTAGCAGAAAATCACGGATTCAATATCCGTGACCCATTAACCCCTGACCTACTTTCTGCCTATTTAAATGCGGTGATGCTCTTCATTTTATCACCGAATCAGAGCAACTTAGGAGCAAAATTATTTCTTTCGATCACCGAGCATCGAACATTCTTTCCAGCACCGATCTTCAGACTTTTCTATTTAATTATTAGCGTAAGTCTTCTGCATTTTTCAGAATATTAATAGCGTAAGTCTTCTGCACTTTTCAGAATACAAATAAAATATAAGAAATTATTGAAATTACCTTTTCAAATGTCGTTGTACGGAATTTGTAATTAAATCAGCTACCGGAGTTTAATATCTGCAATAAATTACAAACATTATCAGATATAATATACATAAAACTATTCAATATAGAAAGGAAAAACAGATATTCGACTTAGACTCGGCGCAATTCTCCCAAATTCTGATACTCAGCACAATTCTCTCAAATCAAATTCTGAATTACTGAGACTCGGCGCAATTCTCTAAATTCTGATATTCGACAAAAAACTATCAAATCAAATTAGGAATTCCGATAATCACACGATCGACGCAATTTATAAAGGGAAGAGAATCACGGATTCTTTATAACTCATTCTTATATTAAATTAAATTATTTATATTAAAAATACTAACCTTGAAATATTTTCAAAAATCAAAAAATCATATTTATTATTTTTTTAATATTAAAATTATTTTTTAATATCGCGATTAATATTAAAAATATACTATTTAATTAAATTATACTTAATCATATAATGTTAGTGAACAAAATTATAATTACATTAATGTAATATAAATAATACAAACAAAATATTAAAAAAATTAATTAAATTACCTTCTCAGACGTAATCATACGGAACTTGTAATAATATCAACGGACGATGCTAATATCTGAAATAAATGACAAGTATTATAAAAAAAATTACACAAAACAAATTACTTCTTAATATATAATTATACTATACATAAAATTTCACGTAAATATAAAGTCCGTAATTTATATACATATTATAATTCCAATAAAATAATTAATATTATAATTATTGTAATTAAATTAAATATAGTTATTATTATTATTACTTAAAACTACTAGGATTAAATTAAGTATAGTTTTTATTATTATATCACGTAAATATAATTATTATAATTAAATTAAGTAAAATTATTATTATTCTAAAAATTATAAATTACAGTATTACAATTCCAATAATACAATTAATATTATAACTATTGTTATTACTTAAAACTTAAAACTGGTATAATGAACGAACAATATAAAATACTAAAAAAAAAAATTACCTCTTAATATTCTGAAAAATGCAGAAGACTTACGCTAATAATTAAATAGAAAAGTCTGAAGACCGGTGCTGGAAAGAATGTTTGATGCTCGGTGATCGAAAGAAATAATTTTGCTCCTAAGTTGCTCGGCTTCGGTGATAAAATGAAGAGCATCACCGCATTTAAATAGGCAGAAAGAAGGTGACGGGTTAATGGGTCACGGATATTGAATCCGTGGTTTTCTGCCACGGACTCAGAATTCGTGGCAGACTGTCACGGAATATTTGAATCCGTGACGTAGCGACGGTTTTTGGTAAAACCGTCGCAAATAGCGACGGTTTATGTTTAAACTGTCGCTAATAGCGACGGTCTTTGTTTAAACCGTCGCTGATAGTGACGGTGTTTGGAAAAACAGTCGCCAATAGCGACGGGTTTTGTTAAACCGTCGCCAATAGCTACGGTTTTGCACAATCAATCGCCGATATCCCTTTTATTTTTTTTAAAAAAAGTTAAAAAAAAATAATAATAAAAATTTTGAATCCGGGACTACTAGTTTTACAATCTTTTAAAACTTACCACACTTTTACAATAGTTTTATTATTTTATAATATTTTTAAAAAAAACCCAAATTTTCACTTTAATCTTGTTAACAATAAATTTGCATTTTTAGTCTTGTAACTAACATTTCTTTTTCATTTTTGATCTTTTTAAGGTGAATTTTTATTTTTATCCATGTAACATTTATTTTTTCACTTTTATTCCTATTCTGGTCGGAGTATATATTGTTTGTTGGCGAAAAAATGAACAAAAATTAAAAAAAAATGTACAAGTTAAAGGACCAAAAATGAACAAAATATACATATACAAGCTATCACGCCCCAGGGACAGCGTTAGTCGACACCGGCGTTGCTCTCAAATTTACATTCGAAAACAACAAGCCTCAAAAGTACAAAATTCAGAAACCAGTCTTTTATTCATAATATTGAATATTCAATTTCTGATACAAAGTATACAAAGTCAAATGACTAATGTTTTACAGCGAAAATGTAAAACCAAATACACAATGTCTTAACAGATGCAGCGGAAATAAAACATAAATCAGAACTGATAAACAACGGTCTTCTTCACCAGCCCCAAAATTGAATCTGCTCTTCTTCTTCTAACTTTTCTTCCTCGTTCTTATCTGAGATGGGTTTGATGGGTGAGTGATATGGTTGTCACTCAGTAAGCGGGGGCTGGAATAACTCCCAATTTTTGAAAAACAGAAACAGTAATAAAATAATATACAGAAAACTCTTATTTTCAGAATAGGAATCAGTATTCAGGAATCAGTAATCAGGAATCAGTATTCAGAACAGAAATCAAGAATTTAACAAGTAAGCAAGCATTGAGCACGTTAGTGAATTTCATGGCTAAACTGATATCAGTCTCCTATATGTTCTATCCTCTAAAGGGTGAGACCAGTAATCAGTAATGTTCAGAATATATATTCCTACCATTAATTCACTAGGTTTCAGTACTTTAAAAATTAGAGATCAGAAATATATATATGCTTTGCTTCAAAACAGGAATTATCAAACTGATTTCAAGATATTTATACATAGGCCCACTTACAGTAGTTTGCTAGAAAGTGTTTCAGTTGAAGTCTGGAATTAGCTTGCTCTAGCTACTGGATTCTACTGCTCAAAAATAGGCACCCTCTTAGCTCGAATTTCAAGTGATAAGAAAAGCTTTGTGTAACAACAATTTCAGAGATTTGAGGGTGATATTTATAAGCAAAATTCTGACTGTTGGACTCCCTATTAATGGCCATAATCTGTCATGATGTGCCATTAACAGCCTTTAATCCATGTTAAATGCTTCAGTTACAAGTCATAAGCAGAATCAGTAGCTATCTATTGGAATCTCGCTACTGAACTCTTCTGCTGCTGGATTCTGTCTGCTGGAAAAATGCTAGTTTCTGAAATATTAGTTGCTGCTGGAATTACTATCTTCTGCTGGAATTTTCACATTGCTGCAGAATATTGCTAGCTGCTAAAAATGCTAGCTGCTGCTGGAAAAGCATGTTCTCACACAAGCCATATGAATAAAAATAAAAATTCACCATAATATTACCGAAAATGGAAAAAAAAACATGCTATTAGGTCTACACCCAGCTATTAAGTACCTAGGTATTCTTTTAGTAGCTAGAAAATGTGATCGTTTGAGAACATATTTAAAATGAGTACAAATGCATACAACTAACATGATATCGGGTCTACTCCCAGTTAGATATAACAATGATCTTATTAGACATCGATACATAGTTACCTCTATCAAAATTCACCTTTCGTTTTTGTCTAGCTTAGTCGATGAACTCATTGGGGTTAAAGCAACAATGCATGTTTCCATGCCAAATTTCTTCAATATTTCTTTAGTATACTTGAATTGATTGATGAAGATTTCATTATCGAACTACTTTACTTCTAATCTGGGAAAAAATGTTAATTAATTCTCCCATCACACTCATTTCAAATTGCTTCTGCATTAACCTGCCAAATTTCTCGCACAATTTCGAATTAGTATACCCGAAGATAACGTTATCAACATAAATTTGAACAAGTATGATCAACTTTTGTGAATGTAAAGTCTTTTATTAATAGACCTGATAATAAATATTAAGAAGAAATTGAGACAAAATATCATATAATGTTCTAGGAGCTTGTTTTAAATCATATAAATCTTTATTCAATTTGAATACATGATCCGACAGATTATGATTTGCAAAATCAAGAGGTTCCACAAATACTTCTTCTTAGAGTAATCCATTGAGAAATGCACTCTTAAAATCTATTTGATATACCTTGAAATTTTTGTAAGAAACAAATGCAAGAAATATACTATTAGCTTATAATTTTTCTACAGATGAAAATTTTGATCAAAATCAATACATTCTTCTTGTCTAAATTGTTGTGCAACTAATCTATCCATATTCCTTGCCACTATACCTTTTTCATTCAATTTTTTCCTAAACATCCATCTAGTTCCTATAACAGATTGATGACCTTTCCTAGGTACTAAATGTCATACCTTATTTCGTTCAAACTGATTAATTTTCTCATGAACAACATCTATCCAATTACTATCAAGCAAGGTTTCATCAATATTTTTATTTTATAATTGAGAAATAAAGCAGCATGTATATATTCATTCAAAATTTGTCTACGAGTTATAAGAGGTGTTGCAGGATTACCAATCACCAAAGAGGTGGATTCTTCTTGCTCCATTGATAGGCTGGTTCTAGAAAATCTTCTATTTGAATATGTGATGGAATGTTGGTTTCAACAGGGTTTTCATTTATCTCATTGTCGGCTAGATTTAAATTGGCATGATCATTATCGACAGGGATATTATCTTCTTGTTCATTAACATGTTCTGCCGTTGATCTCTAGTTTTGGAGATATCATCTTCACTTTCATCATCTATTTTTATGTTCTCAATACAATTTTTAGGCTCACACATGTTAGTTTAATCATATTGATCCTTGGATTCATCAAACATGACTTGAATTGTTTCTTCCACATTTAAAGTTCTTCTTTTGAACACTCTAAATGTTTTGCCCATTGCCGAATATCCTAAGAAAGTACCTTCAGCTTCTCAGACATAAAAAACAGTCAAGTGATTCTTGGCATTATTATGAATAATACATATGTAGCTGAAAACATGAAAGTAAGATACACGGTTCAATCGAAAAAAAAATCAGGCTTGGGTTTTGGATTTTCGGGTTCGGATTGGATCCGATAGCTGACCCAAAAAAAAATGATCGGGTTGGGTTGGATTCGTGTCGAAAATTTTAATTTTTTTTAAAAAATATAATTAATAAATATTGCTTACATTTTTATATATTGTATGTCTGAAAAAATATTTATTGTATATTTATATCATAAATTTTCATAATTTAATATTTATTTTGAACATTTTTTATTTTTTAAACAATTGTTCATTTGATTTAGTAAATATACTTTATTTTTCTACAATTAGATTTTCAAATTTAAATCATATATATAAGAGATATTTTATTATTATGTGTTTAAATTAATTAATTTTTTTCAATTTTATTTAATTTTTTTAAAAAAAATTCACAATCGGGTTGATCGGGATGACTCGGGTTCGGGTTGAGAGTTTTCAGGTTGACTCGGGTTCGGGTTGAGCAATTTTTGAATAGTACTAATGCTCAACCCGACCCAACCCCCCAACCCACCCGAATTGACACCCCTAACTACCATACCAAATTTCATACGGTGTTTTACCAATTTTCGTGTTTATTATCATTCGATTTTGTAACATGCTGATACGAATCTGATCGGACATGACGTGCGAATAGTTTGAAGGAGATTTAAGAAGTATTGTTGTCTCACACTTTCAAGCTTGATGATGAATAATGATGGAAAATCAAGCATATTCAAGCAAGTGAAGGAATTCAAAGAAGAATATAATGAAAAAGTGTCAAGCAACCAAGCATGTGAGTGCAAAATGACATGTGAGTACAATAGCTGGCGCGCATCCGTGCAACCAAACAAGCACCTGCATGCATCGGGCAAAACCTGGCACGCACCAGCACCAGAATTATGGCATCATCGCACACTCAGCTGGCCGAAAACAGAAGCTCGCGCACACTCGCGTTAATTCACGCGCATGTGAGATGCAGATTTTATTTATGGAAACCCTAGATTACGATTTTGTTGTGTTTTACCATATAAAAAAATTGTACACACGTTGTAAACATGATTGATTGAGTTTTAATATATTTTGTGAGTTTTTCTCTGAAATTCAAAGCTTGGCTTTGTATACACCTTTGTGTGTTATCAAATCATGTTGGATCTCGAGTTTTCTCGTGCACAAAACGCAGCGGAAGTTAAAAAAATTTTATTTTGACAATCAAAAATATTTGGATACTCGTATGGTTTAAATTGAATATAAATATTCATAGAGTGTTAGAAGTTATACTTTTAGTGAATTAATTTTGACTTGGCTCCAACTACTCCGATATTAGCGGACGTAGCTCTCGTTGTAAATCCCTACGAACATTCTTCGATCTCCTAATCCAGTCCACGACTGGAATATTTGTTCTTTTTCTAAATTGTACTAGAAATTTAGAAGATATTTTGTGTAGAGACACTGCACTAAAAATCGACACAACTCTCAAACTAGGAGTGGCGGCCTAATTTTTCTTGCAACTAGGAAGAAAAATCGAGAGCAGCTTTGATCTTGGGAAGAGCCGAAAGTTTTCTGAATTCTCTCTTCAAAGATTTTCGGATGATCCTTCACGTTAATGAGAATCAAATTCTCTTTATTATTTCTAATATTCAATTTACTTAATTAATTAACTTAATTAAGTCAATTAAATATTAAAAAAAATTTGCATGCCAACGGATGCATATTCTTAAAATAAGAATGAAAATCCTTTTCTTTCTAAAAGCTTCGGTCATGCCTTATACTCCATTAACCAAAATAATAATATATTTTATTATTTTAATTAATTGTAGTTTCCTTAATTAATCATATTAATTAAGTTAATGGATTTCAACATATATTTGATTCTCGAAAATATCACACCACTAATCATGCAATATTATTTTCTTTGTGTGCAAGTTTTTAAATTATGGTATCATAATATCTCCATATTACATAAATCAATACCATATTTAATAAAAACTTAATGAACTATATTTTAACTCAATTAAAATATAATTTGATTATTAAAGCTCATTTGAACTTTAATAAATTAGCATGATGGGCTTATACTCTTACAAGCCCATGGTCCATGCTCCCATTACATTAATATCATCATAATCCCATCGACGATCCAATATCATTGATGTGACAATTTCAACTTGTTTTTTTATTATGATGCACACTTTAATTTTGAGATCACTATTGTCTAAATAAGGCGGATGCATTCCCTTTGACCGTTTTTAGCACTCATGCTCTCAAAATTTATATAAGCTTTTATAAACTTTATTTATAAGCTTATTGATTGATCATATCAAACTTTTTTTCCTTATAAATTCAACTCATTGAATTTATTATCTTAACGGGAACAAGTAAACGAGTGCTTGTGTGACCCTCAATGGTTCAAGGATACAGCTAACCGAGGGTTCACAACTCCTTGTGATTCAGAATAAAATTTATTCTTATTTGGACTTACCCTAGTTAGCCCCATTCTTTTCATCAACATTTTGATCAAGAATGTGAGAACTCATTTCCGATTGCACCCATCGGATCATGGTAAGAGCGTCTAGTAACATCGTCCCATGATACCCTAGGTATCATTGATAGTGCCTACAAGAACCAGTCGATTATGATTAACGTATAGTACACTCCCTTCATCTCATATATCCCGATCGAATCTGCAACCATTGGTTCATCGAGGGTTGCATATTAATTCGATAACTATGTGACACATATAATAGTGGCATCGCATGTACTATTTGGAAAACTCCTTCTCCAACGTACATCTCATACTATGGCCAGAGATTCCATGCACTATTATTACTTCAGATCACATAGGATATCCACACCCGTAGGTGAGCGGTGAATCCCCGACTACAATGCACTGGCTCCTATATGTGTCGCAACTGTGCCCAACCTTGCCACCTGATGACTCTCCTGGAGCCGGTAAATGAGTCAAAGCACAACCCTAGCATATAGAGCCTCAGTGTTGTCACGGGTCGTAAGGACTAATGGTGTACAATCATAACCACGGACTTATCCTCTCGATGAATGATAACTACTTGGAAAGTCTGAGGGAGGGTTGTTCGGTATAATCATCATATGACTACCCATCTGCATGTTTGGACATCTCTGTGCGCTTACCAAGAAACGCAGTACACAACATCACAGATGCTAGTCTCGAGCTCAAGCGACTTTTATCCATGTGTTAGGCGGCTGAATCGACTAGGAACGAATTTAGAATATGCAGTGTTTACAAATGAGTTTCAACATCGAATTACGATTCATTTGTATTAAAGCATAATCAAGGACTTTATCTATGCTGATCACATGGGTATACAGATAAAGTGAAACGAAACCATTAAAAGTTAAGTTATATTAAAATAAAGATTGTTTATTACAACTGAGTCAATAAAATCCATAGCCAAGAGTTGGCTTGCAGGGCATCTACTATAACAAATCAAACTTATCAAAGTTTAATATTTTATGGCGTTTGTCTATTGTTCTTCACTCGGATTGTCAAAGACAAGTTCTTTGAAGGTTCGTTTGAGATCGATTTTTATCTTCGGGAATATTTGTTGCTAAGTTTTTCGTAGCTTAGAGGTGAATAACACAAACAAATAGTTGTTTCAAAAGATCGGGACAATACAATGTTCTTTATTTCATCAAATTAAGGGTGTGACTCCGTTTTTTAGCATATTTTCTTTTCATGTTTGAAGAATCACATCATTTTGCATCAGAGCTTTTGGTTCTTTTTGATTCAAGTAAATATCTCGTTTTTATTATCAGATCTGCGTTGTTATATCGTTATGTTTTCAGATCTACTTGTTTATATCATTTCGTGTTTTTCGTGAATCTTGTGATTATCGAAATTTCGTGAGTCGTTTTTCGAGTTGCAGGAATTATTCTTGTGCAAATCTTAAAAAAAGTACCAAAAAGATAAAAAATTTTGCTATTATTTAGCATTGATCTTTTGTTTTTTTTCTTTTTGCGAGTCATATTCAAGAGTATGTCAAAAAAAAAATTCAAATCTCTTATTTTACGCAGTCCGAATAAGTCGATTTGCAAGTGCCGTGAAGTTTGAACTTGAAAGTTTGATGCACACAAGCTACAAAGCCTAAAATGTACCCTACGAGAACTATCAAAATCTAGTGAAATACTAAAGTGTGAGCGTTTATTTCTTGGAGTGACGTGCGAGGCATTTGTAGTGAGGAAAAAAAAGAGAGAGTCGAGTGATTTTTCGTTGGAGTGACTAGTGATGATTCGTGGTGAGGAAACTTTATTCTTTATTGTTTTCTACTAACCTTTTCTTACATGTATAATGTGTGACGATCGTCAATTTTAAACAATGTTAAGAGAGTTGGATAGAATATGGGAGAAGGAGTTTAAGCATCTACGTAATAAGTATAGGCAAGTTGGTGGGGATAGGATAACGAGAGGAGTTGATGTAAAAAGAGTGCCGTACTGGAGTCGGCATGATGATAGGCGACATTATAAGAGTCCTAAATGTAGAAGTTGGGGAGAGCATAGACCGAGTGGCACAAAGATTCCAATTACATTTTTCAGTGGGGGAGCCGATTCAAAGGCTTACCATGAGTGGGAGGAGAGGATGGAATGTATCTTTGAGAGCTAGTGATCGACCAAAACTTGCACTGTAAAATCCTTGGTAAAAATCAATAATATTCAAGTTCGAAATAATCGCAAGTGCACGATGTCAAGTAATAATATAGTATACAAGAGTATGAGTATCGTTCTTCCAGAGATTATATTTCGTAATTGTTATTCCCAGTTATTAAACCTTTAGCAACGATAATTTGAATAATTGTTTACTACTATGATTAAATAAAAGCTCAATGAAATGATTCACAAATTAAATGATAAAAGAAATAAGCTAAAATGATTGATTAAAGATTCAATGATAAATGAATTTGTCGGGATTCTCGGTTCAGCTACCCCTCGTTCATTTACTTGATTCATTTGACAATGAATTACGCTTTCGACAGGATTTCCTAACCAATTGAACACGTCCACTCGAGCTATGCCAAACTAACTCAACACAGTGAAGTAATTAAATCTCTTTAATTATCTATCAAAGGTGAATTGCATGTCGTTCTATGAAATCCCCTTGCTTTCGACCTACTGGACTATAATTATCGACATGTATCCAACTTCATATTTCTACGTAAATTGTAAATCCACGGATTATGCTACTTGTTTCTATCACGAGCTATTCTCTCGAACTCGCTCGCAATATAAAATTGTTATTAAAGTGAGCTATGCTTCAACAATACAATGAAAATAATAGAACCATCAAGAATAAATCAAAAGTTGAGATATAAATTAACTAAACAATGTTTTGGGGTAGGATCCCCTTCAATCCCAACAAATAATGAAATTTACCTACTAGAATTCTTGATCAAACTAAGCCAAACAATATTTAAACAATAAGTTTTAAGCTAGAAATACTAGATTTGACGAAAACACGAAGAACAGTGCTCGAAAATCTTGAATTATTCGCTCCAAGCTCCGCTTCAAGCCTTTTTCTCTCTTCAATACTTGGTGTCCAATGAATGTTTTGAATGTCAAAACTACGCTTTGAATGCGAGAAACAGTATTCCAACAGATAGCACCCCAACCCCCAACGTTGTAGCTCTGCTGAACTATTGAGGACCCAAAAAGCATGAATTGTGCCTAGCCCGGCCATAATTCTTCTCTTCTTTGTATCATCTGGATGGGGGTGTGCGTATATATAACGTTGAAATCAATTTTGACTTTATGGTACTTGACTTTTGACCTATAGGTCTTACATATAACCACAACGAGAAGGAAGAATGTTGTCGAGGTTATTGGTGTGGGTGAGAGTTTGATAGGTGATTAGAAATTCGATTTTTCTCATCAATATATTTTTAGATAATATGTTATATGTAGGATTTAGTCAACAGTGTTTAGGAGGCTAGTGAGATTCGAAAAGCATTGCATTAGTTGGTGCTTTTACAATGTATATCGAAGAGTATTAATTGTGAATTTTCATGTTATAAAGAAAATAAAAAAATAATAATAAAATCACAACGGAAAGAAAAGTTTAATAGTTATATGTAGTTAACCATTGAAGTTCTTCCGTTGACTTTTTCAATTTTTTTTAAATGTTGATATGAATAATATTAAGTATTAAAAATATATAAAGTTCTTTTAAGAAGCTACATGCATATGACATTTTGAAAATTTAAAATTGTAGTTTGGTTTTTCTTAGGTGATGATGGACGTGCGTACATCAAAAATATTTTTTTCTTTATAAGTTCTGACCGATATGATTAAATTTGTGCAATAAATATATTGTTTTTCTCATTCTTTTATTTTTTTTATTTTTCTAAGAAAATTAATAGGTTAATAAGATAACGAAATACTAAAAATATCGAAAATCGAGGGACCCTATAGAAGATTGACTTGAAAGATCCAATAGAACGATATCATCTCAGCACTACGAACTCAATGCCATGATGAAAGATCATTGACATGGGCCCAGAAGTCCCACGTAGGTACAATGTGTTGGTTTCTCAAACCGAATTTCAAAAAAAATTTATATTTTGCGAAAGTTTGACACAATCGTATAAAACAATATTTTTCACCAAAATGTTGAACGATCAATACCTTTATTAATTTAATAAATAATCAACAAGAGATAGACTATACCTTTGTCGAATGAGGTTGGAATACTTTGAGTTAAGACACCGTAATTCTTCCACTCCTACTCTCTCGAACCAACGAACTGACGTGTGGGCGTCACCAAAAACCTTTTGGTATTTTCTATATTGCTCTATTTTCCTCTCTTTTCTGTATATTACGTACACTGATATATTTCTCTATTTATAAATCTCAACCATTGAGAAAAATCTAAAAAAAATATTATTGTGTACGATATCTCTCAATTTGTTAAGATTTTTCATCCCAAAATCATATATTCTATATATGATATAAAAATAACTTTTTATTTAAATTTGATATCACTTCCCTCTTTTGAGGGAAGTGATTTACGTGATTGAAGTGGAGGAGATCATATCTCCTCCACTACTCAATCTATTATTATATTAAATATATATCAAAAGATCATGATGAATAGTGGAGAAGATCTTATCACCACAATAATTCAAAAATTATTTTTTTGAATATTTATCTAATAAATATTTCAAAAANATTTCCAAACAAATTGAAATTGAGCAATGACTTAAAATTCAAAAATTTTAAGTTAATAAATAAGTGTTCGAAGTAAATCGGAGATGGCATGGGGAACTATGGACCTACAATTTCAAGCTCCAATAAAATTTATAATAAATTAAACTCTTTAATTTACATATATTAATTTTATTAATTCCAAAGTTATTTCACTATAAACTTGGAATTGCACTCTTGAAAAAATAGATATAAAATTACTCAACAAGAATGAATAGTCCATTGATATAGTCACTACATGTGAATCAATCCTCCATAAATAGTCCATAATTAAAGTTAGGTAATTTCCGCTTAACCTCTTTAATTATATCTTTTTCATTAAGTCCCATTGATTATCTAATGAATAATATGTTTATGATCTAATCATAAATTGAGCACTCTTATTATTCAAGTCCCGAATCAACACTTAAGGGAACCATTCATCTATCTTCTTTTACGAAGGAATGTATTTCGTCTTGTATATTAATATTCTCAGCTATTTATTTTATTGTATTTCCAATATACCAAGAACTTTGACACCATGTAATTTGTGTCATTACTCGATATGTCAAAAAACACAATATCATAAATAGGAGTTTATTAATTACTCAAAATTAAGATCGACTCATATATGACCATCATTGATTAATATTGAAATCTCAATGTGATACGGAAATTTAAAGAGATTCAAAATTAATCGTTCTCCAATCCTATATAATCAAATTATATAAAGCGTTTTCATAATAATCTCATTAATAATAATCCGGATAAGATCATTCTAAAATAAACCACGCTAACAATTTTAAATTAAAGATCCCAACTTTAATTTCTAATTGCGGACAAATTTAGATCATTTTATTTTAAATATTATCCTCATGTATATAACACTTATATACAAATATTTAAAATCACATAATAATAATCTTGGGATTCCAGATATTTATAAAGCATCAAATAACATGCATGCAAAAACAATATTGAAATATTTCTCACATTAATTAAAATCATTTGTTTTGGGGCACAAATCCCAACAATCTCCCACTTGCCCTTAAAGCAAATGAGTCATGTTTTTGAGTCCCATCCCTTCAAGATGTTCAAAACTTCGAGCAGGCAATGTTTTAGTAAATGGATCAGCTACATTGTTCGCAGAAGCGATCTTTTGATTTGATACATCTCCTCTCTTGATAATGTCTCTTATCAAGTGAAACTTTCGCTCTATGTGCTTTCCTCTGCGGTGGTTTCTAGGTTCTTTGGCATTGGCCACCGCTCCACTATTATCACAATAGAGCTTGATTGGTTCATGCAGGTTTGGAACAACTTCCAGATCTCTCAAGAACTCACGAAGCCAAACTGCCTCTTTTGCCGCTTCACAAGCTGCTACATACTCGGCCTCCATAGTTGAATCAGCAACACAAGTTTGCTTAACACTCCTCCATATGATGGCACCATTTCCTAAAGTGAACACCGCACCGGAAGTATACTTTCTAGAGTCCCTATCTGATTGGAAATCAGAATCTGTATATCCAATAGGAATCAAATCCCCAATAGAATATACTAGCATATAGTTTCTAGTCCTTCTCAGATATTTGAGTATATGCTTCACTGCAACCCAATGATCTAATCCTGGATTTGACGGATATCGACTAACCACACGGATATCGACTAACCACTCCCACTGCAAAGCATATGTCGGGTCTTGTACACAACATTGCATACAGGAGACTCCCAACTGCTGATGCATAGGGAATCCATCTCATTGTCTCTTCTTCTTGCGGTGTTCTGGGACACTGCACTTTTGAGAGATGAACTCCATGTCTAGAAGGCAAGTTTCCTTTCTTGGAGTTTTGCATCGCAAATCTGACAAGCACCTTGTCAATGTATGATGCTTGAGACAATGCCACAAGTTTATTTTTCCGATCTCGAATAATCTTAATCCCAAGAATGTAACTTGCTTCACCCAAATCTTTCATTTGGAATTTTCCGGCTAGCCAATTCTTTACGCTAGATAAAATTTCCACATCATTCCCAATGAGCAAAATATCATCTACATAAAGAACTAAGAAGACCACCTTTTGTCCTTTGATTTTCTTGTATACACAAGGCTCACCTATATTTTGATGAAAACCATAAGATTTTATAGCTTCATCAAATTTTATGTTCCATGATCTAGAAGCCTGCTTAAGTCCATAAATAGATCTTTGCAGCTGACAGACTTTCTGCTCTTGGCCTTTAACTATGAAACCTTCTGGTTGTACCATATAAATGGTTTCCTCAAGATGATCGTTCAAGAAAGCCGTCTTAACGTCCATTTGCCATATCTCATAATCATAATGAGCAGCAATGGATAAGAGAATCCGGATAGATTTTAGCATGGCAACTGGAGATAAAGTATCCTCATAGTCTACTCCTTCTTTTTGGCTAAAACCCTTTGCCACTAATCTAGCCTTGAAAGTCTCGACTTTCCCATCGGGCCCTCTCTTTTTCTTGTAGATCCATTTGCTAACAATAGGCTTAATACCTTCAGGTTGATCTACTAGTATCCAGACCGAATTCAAGTACATAGACTCCATTTCGAGTTTCATGGCTTCTTGCCACTTTTCTTGATCAACATCAGCCATTGCCATCTTATATGTCAATGGATCATTGTCACCTCCATCTGTGACTGCAACTTGTGCTTCACCTATTTCACGATAGCGAATAGGCAATCTTATTTTCATTTCACTATGTCGTGGTGGAGGTGTGGGTGTTGGACCTTGAGTACTGGTCTCCATCCTTTCTTTTTCAACAACTTTTGTTGGTATGGGGCTAATCTCATCAGCCAACAACTCTTCCAGAACTACTTTATTTCTGGGTTTGAAATCTGCAATGTATTTATGCTCAAGAAAATTAGCATTTGTCGATGCAAACACTTTGTTTTCAGTAGCATTATAAAACAGACCTCCTCTTGTCCCCTTGGGATATCCTACAAAAATACACACTTCTGAACGAGGTTCCAATTTTCCAGTCTTTCCCCTTAGCACATGTGCAGGACACCCCCACATGCGGATATGTCTCAAACTAGGTTTGTGACCATTCCACAACTCTAGGGGAGTTTTATGGATTGACTTAGATGGAACGATATTCAAAATGTATACTGCTGTATCCAGTGCATAACCCTAAAATGAGTTAGGAAGAGAAGAATAACTTAACATTGATCTCATCATGTCGAGCAAAGTTCGATTTCTCCTTTCTGCTACACCATTTTGTTGTGGTGTTCCAGGTGCCGTGAGCTGTGACAATATTCCATTTTCAATCAAGTGGTTCTTGAATTCATAATCCATGTATTCTCCTCCTCGATCTGATCGAAGAGTCTTGATTGATTTGCCGAGTTGATTTTCTACTTCAGCACGAAATTGTTTGAACTTTTCAAAAGTTTCGGACTTTCTTTGCATTAAATATGCATATCCGTATCTTGAATAGTCATCAATAAAAGTGATGAAATATTCATAACCTCATCTTGCTTTGACATTCAAAGGCCCACATGCATCGGAATGTATAATATCTAGAGGTGTTTTAGCTCTTTCACCTTTTGCCAAAAATTGTTTTTTGGTCTTCTTTCCTTCAAGACAGGATTCACAGACTGGTAGAGTACTAAGTTTTAACTCTTTCAAAGGACCATCCTTTACTAGTCTTTCTATCCTATCTACAATAATATGACCAAGCCTTAAATGCCACAAATATGTATCATTATTTTCATTAGAAATTTTTCTTCTCTTAGGGGTTGGTTCAGCGACTTTGAACATTTCAGTTTGAAGTAAATTATGTGAAATTGGCTTAATAAAAAAAATACCATTCTCAACATAACCAGAACAAATATTCATACCATTCTTTTTAATTGAAACAGAGTCAATATCAAAAGAAACATAAATAAATTGTTCATGTAACTTCGAAACTGAAATCAAATTACATTGGAAACTAGGAATAAAATAAACATTGTTCAAAATCAAATATTTATTTTTCTTAAATGACAGTCGCACTGTCCCAACTGCCGTCGCTGATAATCTTTCCCCATTGCCTACTCTCATCATGAAATCATCAAGATCCCTGGACGACTCCAGCATCTGCAAAGAAACACAAACATGGTTAGACGCTCCTGAATCAATTATCCAGCTTGAGAAATCATTCTCAACAAAGCATGTTTCCATGACTAGTAAATCTAATTTATCTTGTTTCTTCTTTTGTTTCAGCTCATCAAGGTACTTCTTACAGTTCCTTTTCCAATGGCCATCCACGTTTCAATGGAAACATTTTCCCTTTGGTTTGGGTTCAGCCCCCTTCCACTTCTTCTTTTGATTCTTTTTCTTGCCTTTAAATTTTCCCACATTTTTCTTCTTTTTATTCTTAGAAGAAGAAGCCTTTCCCACAGCCACATTAGCTTCGGCAACATTTGCCTTGCCATTGTTATTATCTATCAGAGATTCATAACTTTGCAGCTCATTTAGGAGTTTTGTCATATTACATGCCATATGATTCATAACATAGTTTGTCCTAAATTGGAGGAAAGCAGGAGAAAGTGTCTCTAGGATCATGCCAACTTGAGTTTTTTCATCAATGTTCACACCATTGATATCAGCATCATTGAAATGATTAATCATTTTCAACACATGCTCACAAACTGAAGAACCGTTCTTCATCTTGCAGTTAATAACTTCTTTCACAGCTTCATAACGTGCTTGTTCAGATGGACGTCCAAACATTTGTTGTAGAGATTCCATAATCTCTTTAGCAGTCTCAAAGGCTTCATGCTTAGCCCTAAGCACTTCATTCATTGCTGCTAACAAGTAGCAACGTGCCTTGTTGTTTGCAACAATCCAATTGTTATATGCTTGTGACACAGTCCTTGAAGCATTAGCTGGAGGCACTGGAGGACAATCCTCCTTGAGAACAAAATGGTAACTTTCATTGATCAAGAGGATATTCATATTGCTTTTCCATTTTGAAAAATTTTCACCGGTCAAAACTTGCGATGCAAGAAGAAGAAGAATAGGATTTGACATATTTTCTGAAAAACGTGAGAAATATTTTCAATGTGCAGTTGCATAAATATCACAAAATAATTTAAAGACAAAGTACATAGAATGCATAAAAGCACATGATGTAATATCTCAACCTTTTAGCATTTTATTGTTTATGATATTATTTTTGGTTGGGTGTTTAGAAAATATGGTTATTGGATATTTATGGTTTATTATGGTAATGGATATTTCATATAGTTTGATGATTGAGATTATGTGTAATGGTTATGTTTATTGGAATGGTTAATATATGGTCATTGTTTATGGTTATTGTTTTGGTATTATGCTCATAGTTGGTGATGATTATGGAAATGAATGGATAGAATATAAAGTTGATTTTGAGCCAAATAGGAAATGGAAGTGCAGAAACGGTATGAAAAATTTGGCAGTAGTTATGGTTTTTAGCATAATATTTTGTATATTGATCCAATTGATGTGAGGCTACTTCCATTAGAAAGATAAGATATAAGGCTACAACTTTCATGTTTTGAGTTTTGTTCAAATCATTAGGAAAGATAAGCCAAAAGTGGCCCGAAGTGTGTCGTGTGTTTCGTTGTTCCTGCACTGACACATGTCGGGAGAATGAGCATAACCTTTTACTCAGACCTTTAAATGACATGAGGTTAATTGGAGATGCAAGAAAACACATAGGGCTACAACTTTCATGTTGACCACTTTTGCAAATTCGGAAGCCAAAAATGAGTTTTTGGGAGAATGTGGCACGCATATGCGCCAGAACTCGCGCATATGCGCCGGGTGCTGAAGTTTAATGTTTGGGCATATGCGCCCGGAAATTCGCGCATATGCGCCCAGAGGCCTGTATAAAAAATAAATAAAACGTTTTTGATGGATGGAAAGGCTTATAAACCCTTTTCTAGATGCTTCTCCACATTTCTCTCTTCCTCCATTATTTTCCTACGGTTCAAGCTCCTTTCTCTTCAATTTTTCTCTCCTTCATTTCTCCCCTTCAAGTTCAAGGATTTTTGTATATTTCTTAGCTTCTCCTACTAAGTTTCCAAGCTCCAAGGTAAGGATTTTATCTTTTGAGTTTAGAAGGGTTTGAGATATTGAGGGTTAAGTTAAATTGAGTGATTCCTTGGATTACTGACAATGATTTATGGTTATTATTGTGATTATTGTTGTAGGAATCATTCAAGAACACCTTAGCCATCATTTACTTGTTGGGTTTTATGTAGAAGCTTCCTTTCAAGTGCTCACATGATTTTATATGTATCAAGCCATATTATTGCTAATTAGCTCCTTTCATTGGTATATAGTTGATCTATATATTGTAATATGTTCATTGTTCAAGCATTTTCATTGAATTCATTGATCAAGGAGCTAATACACCATTGTGTCTACCAAGTGTTTGTTTAAACGCCTCAATGGGATTTCCTATGATTAAAGCCAAGGAATGATAGTAATTCATGCATGTCATTGGCCAATTTCATGATTATGAGTATCTCTCACAGTTTTGATATATTTATATATCAAAGAGATATTATCCACAGGTCACATGTCACAGAACTATCATTTCCTTTCCTTTAATTCATGCCATGAAATACCATCTATATTGTTTTGTTATCTATTGTTCATTGAAGATGGTATTATTCATTGTTTATTGCTATTGATTTATTGTCCATTGCCACTGATTCATTGTTCATTGCCATTGCTATAGCCATGTTTCAAGCCAATCCTATGTATATGTATTTGTTATGTACAGCTTTCTGCTTACTGAGTTTTATCTCATTCCAGTTAATATCATGTGATGCAGGTGATAAAAAGGATTGAAGCGGATTGTCTGAGGCCGGAGAAGTCATATAAAAGGCAATGGGAAAGATTTTATTTGGTCATGTCACTTTTGTTTTGGGTTTAGTGAACATGTGATGTTTTAAAATATCATGTATTTTGCTAAATGAATGATGTGGAAAAATTTATGTTGGCTTTTGGCTATGTGTTGAAGGATATGATTGTGAATGGTTATGTATATTAGTTTTGGACATGTTTATGAGGTACATGGTATATTGTTCTTTCCCTTTCAAATGTTAATGCTTTCGCGTATGTTTTTCCTTTTAAATTTAAATGTCATGAGAGGGGGTTGTTTCAATTGGTATCAGATCGAAAGTTCTTTGGACCTTATATGACTTCTTCTACCTAGGACAATTCGGTATGTTTTCGATCCTGCATCTATTGATTTTAACTTTGAGAATTGATTCCATTTCATTGTCATTGATGTACTCTTTCTTCCTATCTATGTTGATGTGAGCTTATGTGTAGGACATGCCTCCCAAGCGAAAGACTATTGAAGGGGACGATAGGACCCCTCGCATTGATAAGACGGTAAAAGTTGTAGATGAATTTAGTAGGCTATTGAAAGAACAAGCGAAGGTTCATGGTGAGCAAATCCAGCAGTTACTGAGCATGCATACCTTGACTCAGGGTCATGGTCGTGGAAGAGTTCAAGGCACAACGGAAAGTTCTGAAGATGGTGCATATGATCGTTTCAGACGTATGAACCATCCAGAGTTTATAGGTGGTGCCGATCCACTCGTAGCTCTTGAATGGGTCAAATCATTGGAAGCTATATTTGTTTACTTGAAGTTCATTGATCAAGACAAGGTTAGTTGTGTTGTCTTTATGTTAGTCAAAGCTGCTCGCATCTGGTGGGAAGCTACGAAAGTGACTATCAATGTTCGCGAGTTAAAATGGGATGAGTTCAAAGAGTTATTTTACGCCAAATACTTTTCACGTGAAGTAAAAGCCAAGAAGGTGAAGGAATTTCTGGAATTGAAGCAGGATGCTTTGTCTGTTACTGAATATACGTTGAAGTTTGAGGAAGGATGTGTTTTTGTTTCTTTTATCGCTGAGAATGATAAAGATAAAGGAGAACACTTCCTTCGTGGGTTGAAGCCAGACATTCGAAGGGATGTGCATATGTCCAAGGTAGTCACGTATCAAGATATCGTGGAGCGAGCTTTGCTTGCGGAACCTGATGAGCAAGAAATTGAGAAAGAGAGGCAATTAAGAAGGCAAGCTTTCCAGGCTAGAGGACAAGGTGCAAATGCAAATGTTCGTGGTGGCCACAAAGGTAAGGGTAAGTTGGAGCAGCGCTCTAAACCTCCTGTGCCTTCTTCTGATACTGAACGACCGGTATGTCCTAAGTGTGGAAAGCCACACAAGGGGGAGTGTTTGGTGGGTAGTGGACGATGTTTTAGATGCAAGGAGATGGGGCACACGGCACTGAAATGTCCTCTCTCCTCAGGCAAAGGAAAAGTCCAGGGCAGAATTTTTGTTATGACGAAGGAAAGTGTTAATCCTGATTCTTCTGTGATATCAGGTAATATTTTAATCTATGTCAAAGAAGCAATTACATTGATTGACACTGGTACAACCCATTCTTTTATGTCTGAAGTGTTTATGCATTCTATATCTGTGGAACCTACTGTTATGCCATTGCACTTCACTATTATGTTGCCTTCTGGTGATGAGATTTGTCCTACTAGTATTCTTAAGGCATGTCCCGTACAGATGGGTACGAGATTGTTGTTTGCTGATCTTATTGTTATTCCAATGGTTGCATTCGATGTTGTATTGGGTATGGATTGGTTATCTGCATATCGTGCGGTGATTGATTATGTGGGCAAGACGGTGAAATTTTTAGCCGATAACCATGATAGTGATGTTTTTGTTGGTCTAGTCTCTTCGGTGGATATTCCTATTATTTCTTGCCTTCAAGCTAATAAGTTGTTGCACAAAGGTTGTATGGGTTATCTAGCTTCAGTGGTTGATGAGTAATTTGCAATTTCAGGACATTGATGTGGTTCAGGATTATCCTGATGTTTTTGCTGATGATGTGCCTGGTTTACCACCTGATCGAGAGGTGGAGTTTGTTATTGACTTAATTCCAGGTAGAACTCCAATTTCCAAGGCTCCATACAGAATGGCTCCTACTGAAATGAAAGAAATGAAGACTCAATTGCAGGAGCTATTAGATAAAGGTTTTATCCGACCTAGTTCCTCACCGTGGGGAGCTCCAGTTTTGTTCGTAAAGAAGAAGGCTGGATCATTGCGATTATGTATTAACTACCGAGAACTCAACAAGGTAACAGTGAAGAATAAATATCCTTTGCCACGCATTGATGATCTCTTTGATCAATTGCATGGAGCAGCAATATTTTCGAAGATCGACCTTCGGTCCGGTTACCATCAACTGATGGTGAAAAATGAGGACATACCAAAGACTGCGTTTAGAACGAGGTATGGCCATTATGAATTTTTGGTGATGTCGTTTTGGCTAACCAATGCTCCTTCAGTTTTTATGGATTTGATGAATCGTGTCTTTAAGCCGTATTTGGATACTTTTGTCATTGTTTTTATTGATGACATCTTGATCTACTCAAAGAGACGAGAACTCCATCGTGAGCATTTGAGGATTGTGTTGCAGCTGTTGAGGGATAAGCAATTGTATGTCAAGTTAAAGAAATGTGAGTTCTGGTTAGAGCAGGTGGCATTTTTGGGCCATATTGTTCCGAAAGAAGGAATATCTGTTGATCCATCCAAGATTGAGTCCATCAAGCAATGGTCCATTCCAAAGACAGTTTCAGAGGTAAGGAGTTTTCTCGGTTTAGCAGGGTATTACATACGGTTCATAGCGAACTTTTCGAAGATAGCATTGCCACTGACGAGTTTGACATGGAAGGCTACCAAGTTCGAATGGACCATCGAGTGCCAAAGAGCATTCCAAACATTGAAAGATAAGTTGACTTCTGCTCCTGTTTTAGTACTTCCTTGTGGTACTGAAGATTTTGTTGTATATACAGATGCTTCAAAGCAGGGGTTAGGTGCCGTGTTGATGCAGCGTGGGAAAGTGATAGCATATGCTTCTCGTCAGTTGAAGGAATACGAGAAGAACTATCCCACTCATGACTTGGAGTTGGCGGCTGTGTTTTTTGCTTCAAAGATTTGGCGGCATTATCTATATGGTGAAAAATGTGAAATATTTGCATATCACAAAAGTTTGAGTTATTTGTTTTCGCAGAAAGATTTGAATATGCGGCAGCGGAGATGGTTTGAACTGGTGAAAGACTACGATTGCACCATTAGCTATCATCCTGGAAAAGCTAATGGGGTTGCGTATGCTTTGAGTCGCAAATCGAGTTCTTTATTGGGTTTCATGATTTCTAAACCTTTGCTGCTTGATTTGCAAAGAAATGAGATCAATTTGGTATCTTCAGGTACAATTGCTCGATTGTCTGCTCTAGTTCTTCACTCAACTTTATTTGATCGAATTTTGAAGGGACAACAGCTGGATGCTCAGTTACTAGAGTTGAAGAGGAAAAGTGATCTGATAGGAGTTTCTGAATTTGGGTCGAATCGTGATGGGTTACTGACCTTTCGAGGCAGGATATGTGTTCCTATGGGTGATGACATTCAAAAATAGGTACTTCTTGAAACTCATACAGCGCCATATTCTGTACATCCCGTTAGTACCAAGATGTACCAAGATCTTCGACGTCTTTACTGGTGGCCAGGTATGAAGAAAGATATCATGTTATTTGTTTCTGAATGTCTAACCTGTCAGCAGGTTAAGATTGAGCACCAGAGACCGACGGGATTGTCGCAATCCTTGCCTATACCACAATGGAAGTGGGAGCATATAACTATGGATTTTGTTGTTGGGTTGCCAAGGACTCAGAAAGGCTTCAATTCTATTTGGGTGATCGTGGATCGATTGACCAAGTCATCACATTTTCTTCCTGTCAAGACGACTTATTCTATGAATCAATATGCTGAGGCCTATATTCAAGAGATTGTGAGACTTCATGGGATACCTGTGACGATAGTTTCAGATTGTAATCCAAGGTTTACATCCGAGTTTTGGAAGAGTTTGCATCGAGCTTTGGGAATGAAATTGGCTTTTAGCACCGCGTATCATCCTCAAAGTGATGGTCAATCAGAAAGGGTTATCCAAATTCTTGAAGATATGCTAAAGGCTTGTACGATTGATTTCCCGGGAAGTTGGGATTCTAAGTTGCCTTTGGTAGAGTTCATATATAATAACAGTTTCCAGTCTTCAATCGGCATGACACCTTATGAAGTTTTATAAGGAAGAAAGTGCCGCTTTCCTTTGTATTGGGAAGAGGTAGGTGAAAGAAAGATGTTGGGCCCGGAGTTGGTTCAACAGACAGCAGATGTTGTGGCCTTGATCCAAGAAAGAATGAAGACAACTCAGTCTAGACAGAAGAGTTATGCTGATGTTTGTCGGCGGCCTTTGGCATTCGAGATTAGAGATCATGTATTTATCAAAATAGCTCCTCTTAAGGGAGTTATGCGATTTGGAAAGAAAGGTAAGTTAAGTCCTCGATACATTGGACCGTTCGAGATTCTTGATAAGATTGGAGACCGAGCCTATCGTCTTGCATTGCCACCGGACTTGGATCGAGTTCATAACGTATTTCATTTTTCAATGCTACGTAAGTACCTTTCTAATCCATCTCATGTTTTACGGTACGAATCATTGGATCTTTTGCCTAACCTAAGCTACGAGGAAATGCCAGTTCAAATTCTTGATCGCAAAGTTAAAGTGTTGAGGAACAAAGAAATTGGTCTTGTCAAAGTTCTTTGGAGGAATCATGTTATTGAAGAGGCCACGTGGGAACCGGAAGAGGAGATGAAACATCGTTATCCGAATTTATTTGACGGTATGCAAATTTCGGGGACGAAATTTTTATAAGGAGGGGAGATTGTAATATCTCAACCTTTTAGCATTTTATTTTTTATGATATTATTTTTGGTTGGGTGTTTAGGAAATATGGTTATTGGATATTTATGGTTTATTATGGTAATGGATATTTCATATAGTTTGATGGTTGAGATTATGTATAATGGTTATGTTTATTGGAATGTTTAATATATGGTCATTGTTTATGGTTATTGTTTTGGTATTATGTTCATAGTTGGTGATGATTATGGAAATGAATGGATAGAATAGAAAGTTGATTTTGAGCCAAATAGGAAATGGAAGTGCAGAAACGGTATGAAAAATTTGGCAGTAGTTGTGGTTTTTAACATAATGTTTTGTATATTGATCCAATTGATGTGAGGCTACTTCCATTAGAAAGATAAGATATAAGGCTACAACTTTCATGTTTTGAGTTTTGTTCAAATCATTAGGGAAGATAAGCCAAAAGTGGCCCGAAGTGTGTCGTGTGTTTCGTTGTTCCTGCACTGACACATGTTGGGAGAATGAGCATAAATTTTTACTCAGACCTTCAAATGACATGAGGTTAATTGGAGATACAAGAAAACACATAGGGCTACAACTTTCATGTTGACCACTTTCGCAAATTCGGAAGCCAAAAATGAGTTTTTGGCAGAATGTGGCGCGCATATGCGCCAGAACTCGCGCATATGCGCCGGGTGCTGAAGTTTAATGTTTGGGCAGAAGGTAGCGCGCATATGCGCCCGGAAAGTCGCGCATATGCGCCTAGAGGCATGTATAAAAAATAAATAAAACGTTTTTGATGGAAGGAAAAGGCTTATAAACCCTTTTCTAGATGATTCTCCACATTTCTCTCTTCCTCCATTATTTTCCTACGGTTCAAGCTCCTTTCTCTTTAATTTTGCTCTCCTTCATTTCTCCACTTCAAGTTCAAGGATTTTTGTATATTTCTTGGCTTCTCCTACTAAGTTTCCAAGCTCCAAGGTAAGGATTTTATCTTTTGAGTTTAGAAGGGTTTGAGATATTGAGGGTTTAGTTAAATTGAGTGATTCCTTGGACTAATGAGAATGATTTATGGTTATTATTGTGATTATTGTTGTAGGAATCATTCAAGATCACCTTAGCCATCATTTACTTGTTGGGTTGTAAGTAGAAGCTTCCTTTCAAGTGCTCACATGATTTTATATGTATCAAGCCATATTATTACTAATTAGCTCCTTTCATTGGTATATAGTTGATCTATATATTGTTATATGTTCATTGTTCAAGCATTTCCATTGAATTCATTGATCAAAGAGCTAATACACCATTGTGCCTACCAAGTGTTTGTTTAAACGCCTCAATGAGATTTCCTATGATTAAAGCCAAAGAATGATAGTAATTCATGCATGTCATTGGCCAATTTCATGATTATGAGTATCTCTCACAGTTTTGATAGATTTATATATCACAGAGATACTATCCACAGGTCACATGTCACAGAACTATCATTTCCTTTCCTTTAATTCATGCCATGAAATACCATCTATATTGCTTTGTTATCTATTGTTCATTGAAGATGGTATTATTCATTGTTTATTGCTATTGATTTATTTTCCATTGCCACTGATTTATTGTTCATTGTCATTGCTATAGCCATGTTTCAAGCCAATTCTATGTATATGTATTTGTTATGTACAGCTTTCTGCTTACTGAGTTTTATCTCATTCCAGTTAATATCATGTGATGCAGGTGATAAAAAGGATTGAAGCGGATTATCTGAGGCCGGAGAAGTCATATAAAAGGCAATGGGAAAGATTTTATTTGGTCATGTCACTTTTGTTTTGGGTTTAGTGAACATGAGATGTTTTAAAATATCATGTATTTTGCTAAATGAATGATGTGGAAAAATTATGTTGGCTTTTGGCTATGTGTTGAAGGATATGATTGTGAATGGTTATGTATATTAGTTTTGGACATGTTTATGAGGTACATGGTATATTGTTCTTTCCCTTTCAAATGTTAATGCTTCCGCGTATGTTTTTCCTTTTAAATTTAAATGTCATGAGAGGGGGTTGTTTCACATGATAATACGCAAAACATGTTACTTGAAGTCTTAAAGTATTATAATCATCGCAACTAAATGCCGCCGTAGGGTAGGTCAAAAATTGCTAATTATAATAAGACTTTCTCAATTAATAAATGCTATCTAAAATATCTCATATTTCTAGCATCCTTTAATTTCTTATAAATTTTAGTCAAAAAGATAATTAACTAATTTAATCACTTTTTTATGAATGTAACCCACCGTATCAAATTTTAAAACTTAATTTAGTAATTGACTCCGTAGGGTAGGTCAAAACTAAAATATATTTTAAAATCTCATCTCATGGAAAACAACCTTGCTATTGTAATTTGTAGACACCCTCCGAAGTAAGGACATAATAAAAACCTCGAAGCGCTACAAAAAACTCACGGTGTTGTTCTAACGGTGGAGATCACATGTTAATATTGTCATATTACCCGCTCCCACTCATTATTTTACAAAATATGTATTTGATTTATAAAATAACTATTATTTTATAATAAATAGTGAATTTAAACATTTTAACCACTAATATACAATTTATAAAATAACTTTTATTCTATAAAACTCTTGATCAATTTAAACATTTTAAATTGTCAAGTCTTTTAATTTTAAACATTTTAAAATTATAAATATTGTGTGCATCACGTGAGAGGCACCACAAGTAGTACAAGAATAATTTAAAAAATCACATGCACATGCCTTGAACACATCAAATCAAGTCAAATCATGATTACTGGATATATATGTACGAGACACAGGGACCGAAATTTTAAAAAAAAATTCGCAATATGTTGTAGGAGATAAAACTACAGAAAAATTGTCACAATTAAATTTTAAACAGTTTAAAATTTAATTTAAATATTAAATATCGAGAGTGACAATTTTTCTGTAGTTTTATCTCCTACAACATATTGCGAATTTTTTTTTAAAATTTCGGTCCCTGTGTCTCGTACATATATATCCAGTAATCATGATTTGACTTGATTCACTCTCGATATTTAATATTTAAATTAAATTTTAAACAGTTTAAAATTTAATTTTCGATGACAATGATTGAAGTTTAACAATTAAATTCATAATATTCATTGATCGGTCCATACATCAACATGAACGTAACAATCAATTTGTATGGAGAAAAAAAATAAAATCATGCTAATTAAATGAAAAGCTCTTACGAAGGATTACAACATATAATCAGAGACCAACCAAGATAAATCAGCACGAAGGTATACGAAATAAAGAGATAAAAAAATCTCTATAAAAAATTTAAATTAGTATAGAGTATTGACCGCTCTGATACCAATTGTTGGTTTCTCAAACCGAATTTCAAAAAAAGTTTATATTTTGCGGAAGCTTGACATAGATCGAATCGTATAAAACAACATTTTCCACCAAAATGTTGAACGATCAATACCTTTATTAATTTAATAAATAATCAACAAGAGATAGACTATACCTTTGTCGAATGAGGTTGGAACACTTTGAGTTAAGACACCGTAATTCTTCCACGCCTACTCTCTCGAACCAACGAACTGACTTGTGGACATCACCAAAAACCTTTTGGTATTTTTCTATATTGCTCTATTTTTCTCTCTTTTCTGTATATTACGTACACTGATATATTTCTCTATTTATAAATCTCAACCATTGAGAAAAATCTAGAAAAATATTATTATGTACGATATCTCTCAATTTTAAGATTTTTCATCCCAAAATCATATATTCAATATATGATATAAAAATAACTTTTTATTTAAATTTGATATCACTTCCATGAAAAGAAGAAAGTGATTTACGTGATTGAAGTGGAGGAGATCATATCTCCTCATGATCTCCTCCACTACTCAATCTATTATTATATA
>NC_133322.1:17546560-17548523 GCF_012295235.1 Primulina huaijiensis | reverse complement strand
ATATATTACAAAGATCTTCATGAATAGTGGAGAAGATCTCATCTCCTTCATAATTCAAAAATTAGTTTCTCAAATATTTGTCTAATAAATATTTCAAAGAGAAAATAATTGATATTAATAATTCAAAATTAAATATATGGAATGTATATCCTTTTGTGATCTCTATCACAAAATATTTTTTGACAATTAATTCAAAATTAATTGATTGAGATGAGATAAATGTATCGCTAAAAAAACATTTTTCTTTACGATTTTCCAAACAAATTGAAATTGAGCAATGACTTAAAATTCAAAAATTTTAAGTTAATAAATAAGTGTTCGAAGTAAATCGGAGATGGCATGGGAAACTATGGACCTATAATTTCAAGCTCCAATAAAATTGATAATAAATTAAACTCTTTAATTTACATATATTAATTTTATTAATTCCAAAGTTATTTCACTATAAACTTGGAATTGCACTCTTGAAAAAATAGATATAAAATTACTCAACAAGAATGAATAGTCCATTGATATAGTCACTACATGTGAATCAATCCTCCATAAATAGTTCATAATTAAAGTTAGGTAATTTCCGCTTAACTTCTTTAATTATATCTTTTTCCTTAAGTCTCATTGGTTCTTTAATGAATAATATGTTTATGATCTAATCATAAATTGAGCACTCTTATTATTCAAGTCCCGAATCAACACTTAAAGGAACCATTTATCTATATTCTTTTACGAAGGAAAGCATTTCGTCTTGTATATTAATATTCCCAGCTATTTATTTTATTGTATTTCCAATATACCAAGAACTTTGACACCATGTAACTTGTGTCATTACTCGATATGTCAAAAAACACAATATCATAAATAGAAGTTTATTAATTACTCAGAATTAAGATCGACTCATATATGACCATCATTGATTAATATAGAAATCTCAATGTGATGCGAAAATTTAAAGAGATTCAAAATTAATCGTGCTCCAATCCTATATAATCAAATTATATAAAGCGTTTTCATAATAATCTCATTAATAATAATCCGGATAAGATCATTCTAAAATGAACCACGCTAACAATTTTAAATTAAAGATCCCAACTTTAATTTCTAATTGAGGACAAATTTAGATCATTATATTTTAAATATTATCCTCATGTATATAACACTTATATACAAATATTTAAAATCACATAATAATAATCTTGGGATTCCAGATATTTATAAACCATCAAGTGACATGCATGCAAAAAACAATATTGAAATATTTCTCACATTAATTAAAATCATTTGTTTTTGGGCACAAATCCCAACACAATGTTCATTAACAAGATGAAGGGAATCTCGAAGATCGAGTATAGGTACAAGGCTCATCCCTCAAGTCTTACGAGAGTTGATTTCATGCTATTTTTTACTCTTAAGGTAACGAGTCATGTTTGATTTTTCATTTGGACAAGGGATCCTACTTACAATTACCAAATTTGTTTTTTCGAGTGTTGTTGGAAGCAGAGCAAGCATTCTGATGTGACTTTGTTGAAATGGATGAGCCGGGTAAGGAGCTCCAACAGGTCAAATCAATAATTTATAGTTTTTAGGGAATTTGAGTGAAGGTAATGGCTTCAATAGCACCTGCAAACAATGAAAGAAACTCGTGAATGGGCGCCGGAGGGGTATCCGGCGTGGCCACTCCGATGCTTAAGTCAGCAGGTTGAAGATGAACACAAGCAATATTTGGGAGAAAATATGTGTAATGCTTGAGAGTTCAAAGATTTCAGAATCGGTAAATGACATTTATACCTGCTATTTATAGTAGAAGATGAGGTAGGTACCTTGATTCCAGTGCTACCTACTAAGTATGGTAGGTCGGCTGCCCATACCCTATCTTCTGATGACTTTTAGGACACTCCAAACCCAAGTTGTTCTGACAGATTAGACGTCCTGTATCAATCATACTTGAGTATGGTTCAATTCTCGAGGT
>NC_133322.1:17541306-17542414 GCF_012295235.1 Primulina huaijiensis | reverse complement strand
ATCCTTATGGGGGTATCACCACCCATCCCTAAAATAGTCGGGCTAAAGCTTGACTCGCTGTCCCGATCAGTCCAAGATAATGAACAGTGCACCAAATTGAAGTCTTCAAATATCCCATAGATGAGATGAAATGCTGAGACCTTCTGTCCCCTGGATTCATAATAACTTATTGTTTAACATTCTTGGGCCCTGTCGATACTACCACGATGACACGTGTCATAGCACAAATTCCCGCTTAAAAGACGTTTCGTATTTCGAGAAGTGGATAATTCTGACACCATGATAACCGTACACGTCTTTTCAACTCTTGGCCCATCTTAGTCGTTCGTGCATTTATAGATCAACGGCTGTGATTAGTCCCTACCTCCTATACATAGCCACTCACCCCTTTTTCAATCGCACTAACAAACTGTCATTCAGGAAACACAATGGCTGGTGCAAGTAGTTCGAAAACTCCGAGTATGACCGAAGCCTTAAAGGAATCCGCTCTAGAGATTCGAAAATCTACTATGGAAGATGAAGTGTTTCACGCAATTATTGACTACTGGGAAGAGCTTCAGGGGCTGAAACTTCTTTATGATTCTGGAGAAGCTATCACTCCTAGCCTGGTTGCTAAACTGAGGAGAGTGCGAGAGCACTTGCATATAGCTGAGTGGGTAGACGTCTTTACAGATGGTCGTATCTAGAAATAAAGATCCTTAGGCGTATTGCTGATTCAGACAGCTTCCTGAAGACTTCCACCGGACCTTTATCTTCTTGGGTGAAAATATGGATAATCGCTGTAGAGGAAGAATACGATGATATAGTACGCGCTAATGTCTATGGTTGAATAGAATACTAATTGAAGCCTGTCTCTGTCATTATTTTGCTGTAATCTCTTAAGTTTATTGGTTGATGCATATATACCGCGAGTGGAACAAGGTTAATTGATAAAATCACAATGCTAAACCTTAACATCTCCCGGGCTTTTCTTGAAATGCCCGGGACTCTAGCCTCCCGGGCTCTGAGTACGGTGCTCTGTCGGTTACTCTTCTCGAGTATTCCAAGAGACGTTATTATGACACACGCTTCGCATTCATATCATTCCACGTTCCAAGAATTTGTTAAT
>NC_133322.1:17532882-17537584 GCF_012295235.1 Primulina huaijiensis | reverse complement strand
GAATGGTCGAGGTGTGGTTCCCCGAGCCAGGGTGTAGTGCCCTGGGCTTTTAAGAACCAAGGTGCGGAGCCTTGGGCCGGGGATCATGTCCCGGGACTTGGGAATGGTCGAGGTGTGGTTCCCCGAGCCAGGGTGTAGTGCCCTGGGCTTTTAAGAACCAAGGTGCGGAGCCTTGGGCCGGGGATCATGTCCCGGGACTTGGGAATGGTCGAGGTGTGGTTCCCCGAGCCAGGGTGTAGTGCCCTGGGCTTTTAAGTTAGTTCTTCCCGAGTCTAAGATACAACAAATAATATAATGCTTCTCTTTGAGAAAAACAGATCTTTCACTATATCTTCAACCAATCAATTACATCTGTTAGGAATAGTACTGCTTTAAATTAAATACATTCCAAGGCCTTTTGAGAGAGCGTCCCTGCGTGTCTTCTAAATAAAAAGATCCTGAGCTAACCCTCCGAGTAATTTTATAAGGTCCTTCCCACCGAGCTTCTAGTTTCCCAACATCCCCGGCAGGATTAACTTTTTTCATGACTAAATCCCCTATTTGAAAATCTCGAACTCGGACCTTTTTATTGTACGATTTCATGATTCGACCTCGGCATGCTTCCATTCGAATTATTGCTCGGTCTCTTCTTTCTTCTACCAAATCCAATTCCATGGCCCGACTTTGATCATTGCCGCCTGAATAAGATTCTATCCGGGGAGAAGTTTGCCCAATTTCGACAGGAAGGACTGCTTCAGAACCATATACCAGGTTGAAAGGAGTTTCTTGAGTAGGTGCTCGGGGAGTAGTTCTGTACGCCCAAAGAACACTGGGTAATTCTTCCACCCAATCTTTTCCCTTGCCTTGTAGCCTGGTCTTCAATGCTTGTATAATAATTCTGTTAATAACTTCTGTCTGACCATTAGCTTGAGGGTAGGCAACAGAAGTAAAAGACTGAGTGATTTTCATTTCACGACACCAGGATGTAATTCCTTTGCCCTGAAATTGTCTCCCGTTATCTGAGATTAGTCTTCTGGGCAATCCGAACCGGCACACAATGTTCTTCCACAAAAATTTCAATACTTCCTGCTCAGTAATTCTAGCCAATGGCTCGGCTTCCACCCATTTGGAAAAATAATCCACAGCCACGAGTAAGAACTTCTTTTGAGCCCTGGCAGTTGGGAAAGGACCAACAATATCCAGGCCCCATTGATCAAAGGGGCAAGATGCCCAGATAGGCTTCATGGGAGTGGCCGGACTGTGCTGGAAGTTTGAGTGATGTTGACATCTCTTACAAGCCTGGACCACTTGAGCAGAATTCTGGCTAAGAGTTGGCCACCAGAATCCGGCAAGCATTGTCTTCCGGGCCAAAGCCATCCCTCCGAGATGCTCAGCACAACATCCCTCATGTATTTCTCGGAGGACATAATCCACTTCTCCTTCAGACAAGCATTTTAGCAGAGGTCCCTGGAATGATTTTCTGTATAAGATTTTATTTAAAAGAACGAACCTGGGAGCTTGTCTCTTGATTCTTTGAGCCCGAGTCCTGTCTTCAGGTAATTCATTTGTTGTAATGAATTTAATCAATGGCGTCATCCAGGAGTCCTCGGGTATTGGTAGTATTTCTTCCTCGGTGGACAGGACCAAACGGGAAACATGCAAAATTTCCCGGGTGTTGACTTCTGATAATGAGGCAGCCATTTTTGCTAGAGCGTCTGCCTCTCCATTTTCCTCCCGGGGTATTTGTTCGATACTCCAATCCACAAAGATGGCTGCCTGGGTTTTTATGAGCTGTAAATATTTGAGCATCCTATCATCTTTAGCTTCATAAGCACCCTTTATCTGCTGAGTGATTAATTGTGAATCAGAATATACAATAATACGGGAAGCTCCAATCTCTTTAGCAGCTCGGATTCCTGCAAGGACAGCTTCATACTCGGCTTCATTATTAGTAACCCGGGAATCAATCCTTAAAGCCAACTTAATCTTCTCTCCTGGAGGAGATATTACTACCACACCTATTCCGCACCCTGCAAGGCTAGACGCCCCATCCACAAACACCCTCCATACTTCATCTTCAGCAGGTTGTACCATCTCAGACAAAAAGTCTGATAGGGCTTGCGCTTTAATGGCCACCCGGGGTTTGTATTCGATATCATATTCTCCTAACTCCACTGCCCATTTGATCATTCGCCCTGATACTTCCGAATGAGTCATGATTCTGCCTATAGGACTATTAGTCAAGACAATTATTTGATGTGACAGGAAGTAAGGCCTTAGCTTCCGGGCAGTCATGATCAAGGCCAGAGCAATCTTTTCCACTTCACTGTACCGGAGTTCGGGTCCTCTCAGAGCATGGCTGACATAATAAACAGGCCTTTGATCGGAGCCTTCTTCTTTTATTAGTACTGAGCTGACAGCATACTCTGTGGTGGATAGATAAACAAATAATTTTTCCCCGGGCTCTGGTTTTACTAACACAGGGAGCTCTGCAAGATGGATCTTCAAGTCCTGGAAGGCCTGTTCACATTTATCATCCCATCCGAATTGTCGTGCCTTCCTTAATACCTGAAAGAAAGGATAACTCCTGTGCGCTGATCGGGAAATAAATCGAGAGAGGGAAGCAATCCTCCCGGTCAGCTTTTGTACGTCTTTGACAGATCGAGGAGATGGCATGCACAGCACGGATTTGACTTTCTCCTGATTTACCTCAATTCCCCGATCTGTCACTATGAATCCCAAGAATTTTCCACTCTTTACGCCAAAGATGCACTTGGCCGGGTTAAGCTTGATTCCGTAATGTACGAGAGTGGCAAAGTTTTCTTCTAGATCCTCAATAAAGCTGGCCACCTGCCGGGTCTTCCCCAGGATATCATCCACATAGACTTCCACGTTTCGCCCCAGTTGCTTCTCGAAGACTTTGTTCATCAAACGCTGGTACGTAGCTCTTGCATTCTTTAACCCGAAAGGCATTACAATATAGCAAAATGTACCTCCCGAGGTGATGAAGCTAGCTTTATCTTGATCACTCTTGGCCAGGGGGATTTGATGGTGCCCCTGGTATGCGTCCATGAAACTCAGTAATTCGAAGCCCGATGTGGAATCCACCAATTGATCAATACGGGGCAGAGGATAATGATCCTTGGGACACGCCTTATTGAGATCGCGAAAATCCACACACATGCGCCACTTCCCTGCTGATTTAGGTACTAATACCACATTCGAGAGCCAAGTGGGGAATTGAATTTCCCGAATGTGACCGGCTTTCAAGAGCTCTTTTACTTGTTCCTCAATAACTTTGTCCTTTTCGGGGCCAAAGTGTCTCTTTTTCTGTTTTATCGGGTGAGATCCCGGGAGGATATTTAGTTGGTGCTCAGATATCAAGGGAGAGATTCCCGTCAATTCCTGCTGGGACCATGCAAAAACGTGAATATTATCCTTTAAACAGTTAAGTAGACTGACACGGGTGGACATGTTAAGATCTCGGGCCACCCGGATCTGCTGTCCTGGTCCAATTTCCACAACTTCCTGCTCCTCTTCTGCCACAAAGTGCACTTCCCCCTTCTCAACTGCTCCTCCACATACTTCATCAGTTCGGGCCTTCTTCCCAGCCTTCTTTGCTTTGCTCTGATCCACCCGGACGGCTTCTACATAACATTTCCGGGAGGAAGGTTGGTCTCCCCAGACTTCACCCACTCTACTACCAACCGAGAACTTAATCTTTTGGTGATAGGTAGATGCTACGTCTTTTAATTCATTTATAGCGGGCCTCCCCAAAATTATATTATACGATGAAGGGGAGTCTACCACAGTAAAAGTAGTCATCACCGTCTTCTTGAGATCCTGGGAACCTAGGGTTAATGGAAGGACGATTTCGCCTTCCGGGTAGACCACATGGCCAGCGAAACCAAAGAGGGCAGTTTCCACGGTTTCCAAATGATAGCCCTGCAAATCCATCTGCACAAAAGCATCTTTAAGAATTACATTCACAGAGCTTCCCGAGTCAACAAAGACTCTGAGAATGTCATAATTGGCCACTCGGGCTTGGATAACTAGGGCATCATTGTGGGGTAAGTTCACTCCCTTCAAATCCTCAGGGCCAAAACTGATGACCGCTTCACTCCTTCTCATTCCATCTACCTCCATACATTCCCTCCTACTCCTCGACTTCCTTGCCCTGTTGGAGTCTCCATCAGTGGAGCCTCCTGATATCATTTTTATCAATCCTGTAGCAGGGGGTGACTTCTTTTTTGTCTCAAGAACGGGCTCTCTTCTCCTAACGGGCTCTCCCCTCGGTACATTCCTCATACTTCCTCCCCGCGCGTTGGGCCTTGGCTGTGAAGATGTCCATGGCAATCTCGGCCTCTTATGGGCTTGACTTTGCTCTGGGGCGGAATGGAAGGAATAGTTTCCCCTCAATGTTTTGCAATCTTCGGTGTTGTGATATCACACCTTATGGAGAGTACAAAATCCTCTTTTCTCAGGTCGGGATAATTGATGGTCCGCGGCCAGATCCCTACTGCATTCCTGAACCTCTCTGTCCCGGGTAATCTTAAGAGGCACGTGGTGAGAGAAGTGTCCTGGATTATTCATTCTCTGCCCTTTCTCCTCGGGCCTAGCTACCCGGTCCCCCCTTTCTTTTCTTACAGCTTCTCTTTTCTGCTTCTGAGCTTCCTCCATGTTGATGTATTTTTCTGCCCGGGATAATAAGTCTTCGAAATCC